>NC_142182.1:8110000-8320000 GCF_026936395.1 Plectropomus leopardus
AGATGGTTTTAGTTCCTCTGAGGGAGTAAAGCTTTATGATGATCATCAGCAGGAGCCCAGTAAAAGCTCTGAGGAAATGACAGGTGGAAAATTAACACTCCAAAAGTGCTTCAGAGACACATAACTGAATAAAAGCCCTCTATTGACTTTCTTGGGTTTTTTTTGCATGATACACTAAAAAATGTTTGTCTTTAGTCTATTTAAATCAGTGTTATCAGCTCTATTGCAGTACTTGGATACATTCACAACTGAACAGACTACACATTTTATAATGGACAAGGCTGCTTGCTTTTTATAAACATTTGCTGTGATTTTTCTATTGAACCTATTCAAAGTTCAGTATCGCTACTAAGGTTCCAAATATTGCCCTTTTCACAGTGGAGCAGTGGATGTAATAGAGGTGTCATAGTAATTGGGAATAAAACAAACAAACAAACAAAAAATGAAAACCAGCTAACAGGTTGGGAGAGTTTAAAATCTGAGTAGCTGTTCTGGTAACAGTAGTGGCATTTGTCAAAAACACTTGTGAAAATGTAATGTCATCAACTATTATGTCTGTCTCATTGATCCTTTTGCTGTGTGTGTCCTTGCTGCCTAGACATTTTGTCTTCTTTTAAATAAAGCCTTTTCATGTGTTGGCTTCATATTTGAGAGTGACTAAGATAGTCGTACCTAACTCTTAAAACTCACAAGTAGAACCATCTTGCAGTGGGGTCAGTCAGGCCACCACGCAGCCATCTGCAACTTAATAGTGAATGCAGGCCCGGACCATAAGGTAGAGGTTCCCATTCCCTAATTCCTACTGCCTGAAGAAATTTGAACACCTTCCAAAAAACTTAAAACGGCGTCTGTGGTAGCTCCCGCCAACAGGTGTCACCAGAACCACAGAACAACACACACACACACACAGACTTAAAAGGGGGAAACAACACCAGCCGTCACAGCATTGTCATGCCTGGTAAAAAAGGAGGATGGGAATGTATTTTTGGTCCCAGATTTTATGTCAGCATTACTTCTGTGAGGCCTCTCATCAGGCAGGGGTGGAGACAGTACTGGTGAGGGTGCCTTCAGTGACTGTGGTCCTGCAAATAAACTTGAAACTTTCTTATTTACCCAGGCTTATGGTTAAGGTTCATATATATGTATGCTACTTATGTATTCACATTTTCTTTTATCCGTTGTCTGTCAATGTAAAGCACTTTGAGTTTAACGGGTAATAACATGCACTATGTAAATAAAATTACCATTGCCATTACTAACAGTTTATTTAGCCTGCGTAGCAAAACTGCACACTAGCAGAAGAGCGTCTTCCTTGCTTTCTGTGAGTCTACACAAGGCATGTTTTTTTGGCAGCACTAGAGCCAAACACACAATCAAGACGCAGTTCTGAGGTTACAGCGTAAGTGTAATGCGAAAAAAAAGCTGTATTACCTGTGATGAAAGTGCATGTGCTTTGTGAGATAGAAGACCGAAAAACATGGCTCCTGGGTACCTGAGACTTACTGTCTTAGGACTGTACTTATATGTTGCCTGGGAAAGAACATAGCCTTACAGGCTGAAATCAGGGTAAAAGACACCTCTCGCGGTAGATTACATAAAAGATTGCAAGATGATTGGCTTCTTTTTTCTGAAAGATCTTTATCAACAAAGTGCCATTGCCACTGACTGAGCTGAATTTTTAACAATACATTACATCCTTATAATAAGGAACATAAAAAAATAAATAAAAGCATAAAAAAGCAAAAGCCATAGAAATAATTGCAATCAGATCATTTATAAATATGTGCAGTGTTTGCAGAAGGTGTTGTATAGGTTGTAGGTTGTGCAGAACATAACAGCTTGGACCTGAATCATACTGAAGTGATTTTAATCAGCAAAGTCATTCCTGATATCCACCTCTAATTCATATCTCTGGCTATTTTTAAGCAGGTAAATCCCCCTGCTCAGAGGTGGATCGACAGCGTGTACCTGCATACACGAACCAGTACACTGCTGATGGCCTTGTTCTCAATTAGACTTCCATTCAGTTATGTTCTCTTCCAGTGTGTGCAAGGTTTATAAAAGTTGCCGTGTGCTGTTAGGAAAATAGCTGCAATGTAAATTGTCTAGGCAGTTCTAACTTGTATTTTCTTTTCCTCCTATCCTACTCTGATAATCACAGATTCTGAAATGTTTTGAGTTGTATATTGAGGGTGAAATCTTGGACATAGCACCCATAAACTATACATTTTTAATATGGAATATTGCTTGTTTATGTATTCTTTTTCCATAAACAGACTATCATGCCCACAAGTACAATATACTATCCACAGAAGCTGTTTGACCATAAACCATATAAGAAAAGTTTCTATCCCAAACTGATACACATCAGAGTGCACTCAAGAACCGTGAGGAATTCCCTTGCAGGAAGATCTATCTTTCTTACTGAGTTTCAAAGTGTACCAGCACTGGAGATTTATCCAAGTGAATAATGTAATATAGACAGTGTCACTGTATCTCTGTCAAACCTACCCCAGTCTTATGTCAGTGTAGATCTGGGTCACTACCCCCAAGTGTTTGGTACTGCTTTCATTAAACATTAACCGTGTCTAAGTATATTTCTATGTCTGTGCCTCTTGAAACCACAGATGAGTTCCATTTGGAAGGGAAATCAGATACATGTCAATTGATATATCTCCTTCCCCCTGCTGTTGTAACAGGATTTTGTGGGGAGGGTTGTTGTAATTGGGTTTTTTTTTTATTGTTTGGGCAGATTCTGGCCAGACTAAAGAAAGGACTGAGTAGGCAGGTATGGATACGGCTTGTCTACAACCACACAATGCTACAGAGCAGAGATCCCATTAACCGAATATTTTACTTCACTGAATGATTTTTTTCTGGAAGGCACATGGTAAATGGACAACTCAAAATTCACCCTCTCACACAAATATTCACATACTGGTCACTGAGGCTACCATACAGGGTGCCACCAAGAACTCTAACACAACCGCTGATACTGAGCCTCGTATATGGAAACCCCGACTAAGAAGCGCAGCATCAGTACAGTAAAAAGAAAGCAGAGAATGTCACACGATGAAAGAATTTAGGAAAATGGATAAAAGTTGGTATCTCACCGAGGTTACATACTGTATGTCCCGGCACAGTTTTGTCTCCCGGGGGAAGTCGGCAAGATCCAGGAAGTTGTCCACTACCACTTGGCCGATCAAGTCATGGCGAGAGAACCTGTCAAAGTCGTAGACACTGAAGTGCAGCTTACGGTTCGACAGCTCAGAGTACGCCACAGGAAAGAGAAACACCTCATCGAACACAGGGTTGAGTGTCTTGCGGTGCACCTTGGTCTGGTGCTTGGTTTTGCGGTCAGGCAGCAGGTAGATCTTGACGTAAGGATCTGAGGTCCCTGAGAAGTCCTTGGCAGGAAGGTCCTGGGCCTTGTGGATCTTCACGATCAGCTGCTCCAGGTCAAAGTCAAACTTCAGGATGAAGAGAAGACGCCCGCAGCTGTCGGTGCGACGGCCGTCCTCTGCGTCCACCGAGCGCTGCTTGTAGAGTTCTGGTTTGATTCGGCCCAAACCAGACAGAGAATCTTGGCGCTGGAACTGAGCCGGGTTGAAGTCCGGATTGGACAAGTTCATCTGACGACGGATGGAGTTGTGCCTGTAACATTTTGCAAAAATTGGATTTATCAAACCATTTGACTAAAGTCAAGCCATTTTGATTGACTTATTTTTTTTGTAATCTTTGTTTCTGTAAGGCAACTGCGTCCCCTTAAGCCTGATATATGTGAAAGGTTCAGAAACAGATGTCTCTCAGATGAGATCAAGGTGTCTGTAATTGTATGTGTCCGCCTATGTTTAATCTACCAGCACCTAAAAGTTGGACAGAAACTTTGGAGGACTGATGTGTACCAACCGTACAGATGAGGTAGGCTCAGTGATCTGTCTTTGGACCCTGTCTCTGGCCAGAGTGTGGACCTGGTATTTCTCCACCTTGGCCTGGGTCTCCAGCGGGATGTCAGGCGACGTGTGGCTTATTTTTAGGCCTGACTCTGGGACAGCCACAGCCGAGGGGGGTCCTGAGGGCTCCTTCACACAGCCATCCTCGCTGTACTCCCTGTCCTCCCCGTCCACCTGCACAGCAGACATCAGTGTTTATATTGTGAATTTAGAAATTCTAACTTTGGATGAGAAAAATAGGTTGGCACGAAGTAATAGGTCTCCCTTTTTATTGATAACAAAAATATTAGTACTAATTTAATATTGTGCTTTATTATTAGGGTGGAATGGTGTTTTAAAGTGTCTGCTTCTCTAATCATAAGATACAATTAAAATATGGATACGAGATACAACAGCTTGCATTGTGTGGGCTCTTGATTGGCTACTCAGCCAGTCACTAAAGAATCCATTGTTTTATTGGTTTTAAGTCTACAGCAGCGTCTTTATCAATTCACTTGTATTAGATCATAGTTGCTCAAAGTTTTACCTCTGAGCAAATGGTGGTCCTCAGAAACATTTCATGCTGCTTCCCAAATGTGACATGAAATGCATGCATTATATTTTGATCTACTGTGAGCCTCTCCAACTTACCTCTGTAAGGACGGGCTGTTGGTCTCCTCCCAAAAAGTGCGCTCCCTTGAGCACATCTGGGAGGAAACGGCCACTCAGTGGTACCCAGCATAACTTCCATGAGACAAAGAGGGAGACACTGAAGAGGGCCAAACCACAGGTGGTCACCAGCAGGGACAACAGGCTCACCGATACATCTAGACATAGAAGAGAGAGAAGGGGACTCAGTGAACAGTGAATACAGCTTTTCCAGTGAAAAAAAAGGCTGGCACAGACAAATCTGGCTCCCCAAGGAGGACAGACCGTGGTTATTTAGGAGGAAGGAACTAGAATTACAGCTTCATGGTTGCATGCATCCATCAGGCAGTCAGCTTGCATGTCTGTCCAGAAACATATAATGTATGTAGCATAGGGTTTACAGTAATAAATGGTATTGGGGGGGTAGTTCTGTTTTTTAGAAATTTATGACATTTATGATCACAGTGCTGTCTTCACTTAGAGACTATTTTTACAGAGGAGTACAGAGGACAGATAGAGAGCTTCTTCGCATGATGCAACAACAGCCAATGAGCCTGAACCACCAACAGAACAGAAAAGAACACAAAATTACAGCCATGACAGCTGACAATGATTCAAATGTGCTTTTTGTTGCAAAGAAGCAGCAAATTCTAAAACTTGGATGCTTCACATTCATCCTCATCCCAACAGCACAGAAGATCTATACAATCAGCCCAGTTTAAATGTGGGCACCCAAGATTTGTGTCACAAATTCAGTATCTGACCAAAGATCTCTCCTTCTGTTTATGAGTTATGCCATTGAATGATCAGCCTGATAATGACCTTTGACCTATTGGATATAAAATGTCATTACTTCATTATTTTATCCTATAAGACATTTGCATGAAATTTTGTCAGTTCATCGTTGCATCCAAGTAAACATTTGTGCTAAATGTAATAAAAAGTCCAGGTGCTCTGAGATATTGTCCTCACAAGAATTGGACAGATGGCTGGAATGAATGGACAGATATCCCAAAAACATAACAACTCCGACCATAGTTGTTGCCGATGAGGAGGCACAAAACAGTTACATTTACTCACTGTAGGCAAAAGTTTGAAAAAAAAAAGTAAATTTTGTTTGATTAATTTGATGTATGTAATTCAGTATGTTTATATATGTTATAAAGCACATATGATCACATTCAAACCATTAAAGCCAGAAACCATTTCCTTCATGTAAGGACCTTTAAATTCATTGTGCTATCACTGTTTCACCATGTCTGCTTTCCCATCGCTCTTCCTGCATACTGCCCTAGTTTTAAAGCTTATCCTAGCACACAAGATGGATTGCTCCCATACATGGTACATGTATGGTACATGGCTGAGTGCTTTCTGTTGACTGAATGTTTGGCAATAAATGTGATTAAGAGGGGTTAAAGGTGCTCCAAACCCATCTTTTTCCCTGTATTCATTCGCCAATAAATGTGTTAAATGGGAATACCAGAAATATTTTAACTTGAACCCTGTTTTCACATGTTTTTATGTCCAAGTGACTTGTGGGAACAACAGTTTTTGAAAGTGGTCCAATATTAAGAGAGAGTGCTGCAGGCAGCAGCAGTGTGACAGGTTACAATGTAACTTCTCTGGGCATGTGTGCCTTGTCAATTTACTTCTTCTTAAAGTGCTTGTTTTTGACAGTCTCAAATGGTTATTTTAGGTGCAACATTACAGAAAAGACCTTACAGAGAAATGAAAGTAAAGAGAAGTCTCGTTCTAAGGAAGAGGTGACATAACTTATTGAAGGGAAATAGTGGAAATGCGTGAGCTGGAAAGAGAAGTGCCAGTAATAGTTTGTTGCTTTGGAGTACAGAAAGCACACCATACTCTTTTCTTAAAGACTTTCAGTGTCATAGCTGAATATTTATCTGATTAAGACAATAAGAAAAAGTCAGCGAGGTTTCAGAATGAGACTTTAATGGCGAGACATGGACACAAAACAGAACATAACCAAAGAGATGTTTTGAAAAACATTTCATTTCTTTGTAGGGTCCATTCAATGATGTTGTAAGACACATAGTAATTAGTCTTTTAGTCTTTTTGATGGCAGTAAACTGACGGGGCGTACCTGTCCTGAGTAGTTACATTGTAACCTGCTTTGTCACTTTGCAGCACTCTCTCTCAATACTGGACCAACAGAAAATACTGCTGTTCCTATAAATCATTTAGACACAAAAAAGGGAAAATAAGGTCCAGGCTGAAAAGTAACTGAGTTCTCCTTCAATTTTTCTCTGGTGTCATTTTCACTTTACATGATTGCTAATGCAGTAGTCACAAGAAGCAGTAAGTGTTTTTCAAATTGATCAAAAATTAGGTAAATTTAAGAGTTAATATTTCTGTAAGCTGTTCTACAATGACTTTAACAGCTGCCTTGATCTCATCCACACTTGCTGCCATTTTCTATCACTATGTGTTCTAGGTATGTAGCTAGCTGTTGGAAGAAAACATCCATATTCTTCATCCCAAAGAGGAAGAGTTACAGAGACAGAGATGACAGTGCTCTCTATATCTTTCTCCACCCCCTCAGTTCTCTTTGTTGCTCGTCGTTCTGAATCAAACTCAACAAAGTTTTTTTAAGCTACGACTAAGTGTCCTTGTTTGGTACAATGTCCTGCAGACTCCATGAAACAATGACAATATCAATGATGCACTAAGAATTTTCCAATGTAGGATATTCACTCACGGCATAGTGTTACATTATCAAAAAAATATGCATTATGTTTTAACAGCAGATAGATTTAATTTTTTATATTTCATTGCATTTATTGAGCTGTGTTTTCCTTTGTTATTTCTTGCTAAAAGGGCTGAGATCTCTTAATGGGACAGCTGAGAGTGCTCAGGCGCAATGTGAGATATGGGTATGAGCTCAATTATGAATGCAATTAGAGTTCAGACCTTGAGTTCAAAGCAAAATCATTTCCAGTCTTTATGATGAAACTACAGAGGGCCCAGATTCACTTACAAACTGAATGAAGAAGAAAATCATGCAAGCAGTATTTTTCTAAAACTGTGTATTCTCTCTGAGTTTTGTTGTCTCGTTTATAGATCAGTGGCATACCTGGGCTGAAATTCAGACATTATCTTCAATGTAACACTTATGTCTCTATTTAAAATATCCTGTGCATGATCTAAAGTGCATGGCGCAAATTCTTTTAGGGCATGTCCAAACATTTTTGCTAGTTAAATGGTGTTTTATCTGGGTGTCGAGTGAGGCGCGGGGAAAAAGGGGTTGTATTCTGACCCTTTTTTAATCATTGGTGTGTTACAGGTATAACATGAATTCAGTCAATCACAGTATCATTTCTCATTCTCTTTAAAGCATAGGGCGCCTGCCGGAGCTATTTAAATAGCCAATTTGGTAAACTGAAGAGGTGAGCAGTTTTTGACAGTAATGCAGCAAGAGCAGTCATGTCACTGCGGAAAATATCATGAGACATTTAAGCAGCAAAATGAAAAACTGTAGTTATAAATTTGAACGAGGAAACAGAACTGAAACTTCAGCTTTAGAAATAATCAGTGAAGACACGTTGCTTCTCGTGCCTAAATATGCACAGTGTCTTCTGTGGGAAGTCGGACAGCAGCTCATCTGATCATCTGATACTAGAAAGTTGCACTGCACTGTGTACCGCTTTGTCTAAAATGCGGCCCTTAAACACACACATAAATACACACACATGAACATAGGGAGGTGCTAAACTGGTCAATTTTACTGTACTGAAACAAACTATAGTGGCTTCAGGACCCTTCAGTTTTTGATTGAATTTACTTTTTAGTATTAATTATATTAAAAAAAAAAACCTTAATCAAAAAGCAAAAAAGGGTTTTGTTTTACTTTTTTCAAATTTGTTAACAATCAACATCATTGCCACAAAGGTGATTTCAATCTATTGAATTTTATTTCTGCTAAAACAGAAACAAAACACAAAAGACCCTTAAAAATATAACACAAAAAAAAAGTTAAGGAATCTGGATACATTCTGAAGCCACTGTAGTACTACAGAGCTGCCTGCTCATCATGTACACCATATAACCAATGTAAAAATATGCCACAAACATACATGCCACCTACACCGAGTCAAGGTATAGAGCATGTAATTAAGTGGCGCAAAATGTTGACATTACAGTGCTGACTTGTATCCATAGCAACAATGATCATTGGCTTACAGATGTGGCTGTGAACATGGATGTAAGGTGCTCGGGATCTCTTTCATTTCTTTTTAATTGCTGTTTATGTTCATGTTCCACTTTTAGCCACTGTGATGTCATGTCACAGCTTCCATCAGCTGTCAAAAGGAAAAGACCTGCTGGGATATCATTGATTAGGGTGCAGCTAACATGTCAGCCCACAGACAGCAGTGCAGAATCAGTACTGCTTTGTCATTTAGTGTTCATTTACCCTCTCAGTTTTCTACAGAAAATGCAAATATGTAATCAATGAATCTGTTAGTTGGCTCTTTTCACATTTTCCAAGTATAAAAGCTTGAGCTTGAAAATGACTTGAAGCTTGTAAAGTTTTTTACAATACTATAAGTGCCGCTAGGGACTTCTTCTCCACACACTTTGCAAGTAGCTACTATTTCCCCTCACAATTTCACCAGCTTTAAATGTGGTGAAAAAATAAAATACAATTTGAACTCTTGGTTGTATGTGCGGTGCCATTTCAGGCGCAGTGTTATTATACGCTGCTGGACGGCACCTGCCATGGCAGCACGATGCGCTGACGATCAGCGTCTCTTGAGAATGCAGCGGGAGAGAAGCTGTCTCATCCGCATAATACGCCGCTGGACAGCATCAGGTTGAAACGCTGCCAGTAACGACGTGATATAAGGAGCATAAAGGTCTCTATAAGAAAGGTAGTAGGGTTGGTGGATGGCTCAAGCAAACCCTGGACTTTCATGTGGGAGTCAAGCGTTCATCTCCCGTCTAAGTGATGTTTATTTTTCCTTCACCTTACCATGTGTCTTTTTCTTGAACCTAATCATCCCTGCCAGCATGTGCATTTGTTGACATCCTGGCATTGGTTGCGATGTGCTTTTGTTGCCCAAACATAAGCACATACAGCGTTATCCCTAAATGTGCTTCTGTTAACACTGAGATAGCGCAATCCCCAAACATCAATAGCAGACAGAAGGATACTTAGAGTGTAATATGTAGACCCAGAAGTCTACTGCAAAGCAGCAATATTTGACAACTTGGGTACCCTTTAGCGCCCGTATGTGACGTACAGCTTAAACACATTAACTTGTGGTTTATGTTGGGAAATCGTCAGATTAGGGAAGGACTTGACACCACTTGGATCCTATTTTGGGCTAAAATCAGAATGTTCGTTATGTAACATGCAATTCACTTTCTATGTAGCTCTATTTTGGTCTCCACCAACTTCAGAAAAAAGATAACGAGCACTTTGACGGTGAAAAATTTCACCAAAGCTCCATTATGTTCTGTTCTGTTAAAAGTGTCTGTCTGCAGTTGACGCTGAGCAGGGAGTCCACAACTCATTTTAAACAAGTTTTTTTTTTTTTTTTTTAAAAACTAATCAATACATTTTGTTCTATATTAATAGTCAAATAAAATAGGCCTTAATCTAAATGAGCCTAAATATGTGTTTGCAAAGCACTGTGTTATTATAGCACATTCAGCCGTAAGATTTGTGAAATGAGGCGGGCAGAACACAGCAAGCCATATGCAGCTCCACACTGGGCACCAGCTGGAATAACGTGAAAGCAGTGGAGAAATGATATACAGTGTGTCCCAACACAGTGCAGGGCTTGTGTTGTCAGCTGGCACAGATTGAGAGCATGCAGCTTAGTTCACCGTGCTCTTTGATGTGCCAAATAGTTGATGCATTTGTCTCATTAAAAATAGAAATATTTCAAGTCAAGTCAAGTCAAGTCAATTTTATTTATAAAGCCCATTAACACAAAACACGGTTTGCCTCAGAGGGCCTTACAGCGTACGACATCTCTCTGCCCTTAGACCCTCACATCACCTAAGGAAAAACTCCCGAAAAAGAATGGGGGGGCAGAAGATGATGAGGGATCCCTCTTCTAGGACGGACAGACGTGCAATAGATGTCATAAATAACAATTGAAATACAATCATGACAAAAAGGGAGGAGAAAGAGAGAGGGGGAGAGAGGCACAGCAATAATGGAAACAGACGCATGTCATATTACAATAACGATAGGTATGAAATTATTAAATGCACTCTATGATAATATTGTGGGTGCTGATAAGAGTCTCATTTCACACCCAAAATACAGCTTTACAGTATCTAAATGAAATTACGGCTCATATCAGTAATGTCTTCTCATGTAAATCCTGTGTCTGTCTGAGGCCAACCACTTTCCATTCAAGTCAAAATATTTGAGTCAAAAAAAAATATTGAAAACCCTATTGCTCCCTTTTTGGCTTGTTAATGAGTAAAACAGCCTGAAGCTTCATTCAACTGCCTTTGTAAGTGCTTTTTGTAAAGCAACAGGGTGTCTCTGCTTTTCAAGTCCCTTTCCAGGGTGCAATCAAGGCACTAAGGCCTAAACCCTGTACAGCTGGTGGCAGTTAATTGGATTCAGAAGCTCCAATAATCAATAAGCTAAAGGAAGCCGACAATTATAATTATAAAAGGTTAGAGAGTTTTTGATTAGTGTAATTGTCTGTGGCGGGGTTGCTTGAGTTTATGTGAATATGCATGAAGGAATAGCTGGTGCAAGTATACAGAGTGTAATACTTACTGAGGTATTAGAGGTGGTTACATCCAACTCTAAGTGGTTAATAAGGCAGTGAAATCTCCTGCTGAGTTCTCATTTGGTACTTTTGGTACAAAGAACATACGCAGCCTACATGTCAATCTCAGTCATAATTTAAAACAAGCACTCTTTACCTTTACTGTACATGCAGTCAACAAATGTCATTTTTATACTTTGAACACTTTTTAATGGTGTTACTGTTATTCTACTATCCTTGAAACAGTGAAATAATTAATGACTAAAAAACTAAATTGACTGTTAGTTAAACTCCTCCCATATTAAAGCAGAGCACATTAGTCTACAGTAAAAATTACAATTGATATTCAAAGAGTTTTGGGTCTTTTTGTTGTTGTTGTTGTTGTTGTTGTTGTTGTTGTTGTTGTTGTTGTTGTTGTTTAAGATTTTCCAATACAAAAACATCTTAGCAAAATTGTAAAGAGTGGATTAATCTGGGGGTCTGCTCCCAAAATGCACATGTCCAGCTAACTGCTGCATCCGTACCATAACCCAATATTACTGTACTTCCAAGGCCAAGGAGAATGTCATAGTTCATTTTTGTGGATTTACTGGTAAGGTAAAAAAAAAAAGCCACGTTCACAACAGGCCACAACCATCTATTGTCTCCGTTTTAGGCCTGTGCAGAACTCTAGTCATCATTACCTGGTAGCAATGCTGACTTTTTGCCTGAGATATGTAGCCTCAGTCCTGCAAAAGATTATGATTGTATCAAGTGCATATTTAATATCTTTTTTTTATCATTTCAATCAAACAAAATGTGACACCCCTCCCGCTGTCTTGGGGGCTGTCCTGGCAAACTTCATCAAGCAATCGGCTGACATGGGAGGGTCGTTGCCTTGCTTAAGCTCACCTGGGCCTTCCAGGCTGTAAAAGATGGGCTAGATGTTGACTCTTCCACTCGCTTCCTACAGCAGACATCCACTGAGTATCACTCCTTTTTTTTGGTTTTGCACCTTCAACTCCTTCAAAGCACACCTGACACACATCCATGCATGGCTTTCATTACTGACCTTATTGACCTAAATACTCCATTGTTTATTGAAATAAATTTTAGTTTTTTTTTTTGTTTTTTGTTTTTTTAAAGCCAGTGTAGCTGGCCACTGCTGATAAAAGAGCCAAGGATTAAGAGTTCTAACTCTGCCACCATTATCATGGTAAATGCAAGTATGAAAAACTTAATGTGTCAAAGTATGTAGATGGAGTGTGCTAGGTTTCAAGTTTGGAAGTTCGGGTATGAGAACAACATTGCAGAGTATCTCTTTACAGTCAAAAATGAGACACATTTACACAATCGTTATCAACAGATTGTTGCACAGACGTTACATGATAAAAGACATACTATAAAGGTCTTGAAGCCACTTGCTTTGCATCAGAGAAAATGTCTCGCCACTGGGAAGCACATCAGTTAAAGAGATCAGAGTCAGATTCTCATTGTCCATCAATGCGAACCGATTTTTCTGATAGAAGCCTTGGCAGAGGCATCTCCTGCCTCTGAAGTGAAACAAGCTTAAAACCCCAAAGCGAATAGACACAGATGGCTGCTTTTATTGATTTGGACAAAATCTCCCTTTGATGAGGCGTTGTGTGAATCAACAACACAATCTAGGGTGGCTGATTATCCAGCTATGCTGTGGTATTGAACCTCAGAATAGGTAGCAAATGAAGCAGAAAGAGAGCCAACAGGACTGTCAAGCTTAAATGTTTCTGCCAGTTTCACGTTTAATTTGTGTTATTGTGACATGCACTCACTCTCACACAGGCAGATGTACCATCACATTTGTTGCTAGAGAACTTTCAAGCAGAAATAAGGATTTATTAATTAACCTTCGAGTGTGTGTTTGTGTCCAGAGGTTAAAGTAGGCCGGTTGGGGCTCAGCCCCAACCAACACCTTCACATTCTAAGTCGTCACATATTACCACTTTGCAGACCTACACGTCTACATATTATGGTCTAGGTATCCTTCTGCATCTGCTGTTTACCTTCCGGGATGCTGTTACTGTGTTATCTACATAAGCACATGGTGCACATGGTTACGTTTAGACAACAAAAGCACATGGCAACCAATGCTGGGACACAAATGCATGTGGTGGCATGGATCATTAGCTTTAGGGGAAGGGGGCACATGGTAAGATGTAAACTGAAAAATAAAAAACATAAGATCACATTCACAAGGAAAACAAATACTGGACTCCCTCATGAAAGTCCAGGGTTTGTTGGATCCATCCACCAACGCTCTGACCTAGCCTGCTGGCACCCTCGTGCTCCTTTTTACATCATTGCCAGCAGCATTTCAACTTGTCTCCATCCTGCTGTGTATGTAATGCACAGGCAACAGGTTCTGTCCAGCACGATATGCCATAATGCGGACACAAAAAGTGACTTTTGGCATCACAATCTTCTGCCATAAGCACTGACAAGGCAGCAGATTTTTTTCGGAATGAAAATGGGCTGATCTCAGACAGGCTCTACTTGGGTATCCCTTCCTGATAGATGAAATCTGAACTCTAAGTTTTTGGGTTTCCAGTAGAAGTGCTGGGTCTAACTGGTCTAATTGGTGTAACGCAACAGAAAGTTTGTCAGTCTGGCGGGAAAAGTGGCTGGTTCCATATATCAGTTTGGGAATCAAGCATATAAAAAATAAATAATAAGATGCCTATTATAACTACATATCTTCTTTTTAAATAAACACATTTTGACTTTTCTGCAATATCAATTATCCAGGTCAGCCAGTGATTATTGTCTGTACAGCCTTGGTCACATTGCACACTAAAAGTGTTGGCAGATTATTTAGCTTGCCTTTTTCAGTTCTCTCTCTCCCCCTCCCTTTATCTGTGACAGCCCGGTCTCTTTCATTTTGTACTCTGCCTCCATTATCGTCAGGAATAAAAATGCTTTTTCCCTGGGACACACGCCCGATACTACAGATTGCTTTTCAAGGAATGTTTGTCGAAATTCCAATCAAACACAAACGACAAAATACACACAAAGCCTCACTAATCATTTCAAATAACCAAATGCTGCATATCTTAGCAAGCCATTTTGTCAGATATTTAGTTTTAATTTTATAACTACGTGTTTGTTTAGCTTGTTTTCAGAGCTTTGACTAAAGCAAAATTTATTTTTTTTTTAACTTGAAGGTACAATACATTAAACCAATTAAATGGTTTCACATGGAAAGAGTTATACATTTGGCCACCTGCCACCTTCAAGGGGTTGAAAGATGTGAGATGTGTTCAAGAGCTGAATGCAACCATACAATCAATTCAACTACCGGTTACCAATGGAGAAAAGGTGAAGCAGGCGTACCTGTAATATAATCCTGGAGATGTATGTCCAGTCTTCATCAATAAACTGGCAACAGACTTTTCCACAACCTATGGTACATGTACAACCTGTCAATGGAATCGATTGAAAGGTATTGACAATTCTTCTGTTAGCTTGTGATCTTTCTGTTGGGCTGCAAGCTGACAGATGCCACACTATTGATCACGCTCCAACTGGCTCTGAGGAAGACAGATTTAAGAGTATAATAGTGGAAAAAAAGCTTGAAAGATGTCATCAGGATAATTCCTGGCCCATAATGGATGAGGCCATGCAGGTTTAGGTTCCAGAGAGAACGAATATAATAACAAAGGACTACAGCATATGTGGCACCAGGAAGCCAGCTGATCAAAATAAAAGACCTACTGAACTCCACAAAGATGTCTGAGCCATCTCTCCAGAGCTTTGGGAATGATTGAAGGTGAAGCACTTATCAAAGTAACAAAAAATAACCTCCAAAACAGCAGAGGTTCAGAGAAGGAAAATTCTGATTAGAGTAACCTCAGGTCTATAATGGGTGATGCCACTCCCTCTGTCTTGGAGGATGTCCTGGCCAACCTAATCAGGCAGTTGGCTGACATGGGAGGGTCTTTTCCTTGATTAGATTGACCTGGGCCTTGCAGGCAAGAAAAACTGGCCAAGATGTTCACTCGCTCTCTCTTTTTCTTCAGCAGACATCCACCCCACATTGCTGCCTTTTGATTTTGCACCTTCAACACCTCCACCACATACCTGGCACACATCCATGCATGGCTTTCATGACTGACTTTGCTGATCTACACCCTCAATTTTTCATTTAAGTTACTCTTATGATTGTTTTTATTAAATCTCTTGTGTGGACTCCCCCCCTTGTCACATTCACTGAGCCACTTTGTGATGAATTGAAAATAAAGCTATGCAGCTTCACCTCATGATTTAAGGCTGCAGGATTGCTGGGTTTATTTCTGGAGACTGGAGGATACAAAGGACTTCTGACACCAAAAAACAATTTGCAAGAACATTGATTCTGAAACAGTCTTACATGAGACAGGAAGCCTCTAAAGTGTGACATAGGTGATAGCTTTAATCAGTTCAAGTCCAAGAACAACCAGAGAACACCTAAAAATGTAACCATTCTAGAAAATTAGGCCATGCAGACGTATCTTAAGTAAAATAAGTATTCATGAATAACGTCAAAACACAACAAGGCAAAGGAGTTATTCAAAGTCGATACTTCAAGCTTTCCTGCATAATTGGCATTAACAGAACTCAATGTATGTGTTTAGTTGGCTTTTAAAAGGCAAGTATAGGATGATGGTGTTATTGGGTTAAATTAAATGAAAGACAAAGCAACCAATCAGCAAGATTCATACCAGTCCTTATGTGTGTCCTTTGCTCATAGAGGCTAGAAGGATACGGCCATTGGTCAACTGCATTCATAATGACAACAGGAGGGGTATGAATACCTTTGACTCCACGCTGCACACATAATACACACACCCTTTACTTGTCACAGTCTGCATTGTATATAAGTGGAAACATATAAAATTGTTTGTACATAAAAAATCAACAAATCCTTTATCCTTAATGATCTGGCCTTGCCTGGTTCTTGACTTCTGCAGTCTAACCTCAGATCAGATTAGCAATTCAAAACAGTCACTGATGACCTGAAAAAAAAAGTTGAAAAAAACAATGTGGCAAAAAATAAACAATGGATAAGGTATGGTCCGGGTTAGACATTTAAAACACTTTTACGAGTTAGTAAATGATTGTGGAAAGAAAAGAAGAAAGTATGAAAACAGCAGTATTAACTTGTGTGATGAGAAACAAACTGCAGCCTAAAGATTGAAGGTCAAACTTCATCAAACACTCATCCACCACCCAGATCTCACCATTGTTACTCACACTAATTCCTGCATTTCTACTTGAGCGTACACAAATCACATGCTGAAGGTTTATCAAATAAGAATTCCTTAGGATACTTGGCTGTTTAAACACAGACGGCCACACAAAGCCTGTCTGTGCTTCTTTGTGTTTCTTATTATTAACTCTATACGTCATAATAATAGCCTTGAACTGAACCGATTTCAGGCAGTTAGGGGACATACTAGCCCGCCCTATTTTACTGCTGATTTTATTTTTGTTATTTTAGTGCAGTATCATCTCTGTGGTTTCAAACATTAGTGGTGATGAGTGGTTATAGGTCCCAGTGCCTCTGAGGAAGGTTCATTATAGGCCCATCACATCCTCTGTTTAGTCCCTGAGCAGGGCAGGCAACAATCAGAGACACACAGAATACTCTCAATGATGCCCGTTCATTCCTGTTTACTATCCAGCACACCTACACAGATGATAACCCTCAATTAAACTGCTGTATCATGTAAACATCACAGTTGAATGGTTGACTCACTCTGAAATGATTGTTATTTTTTCACACTTTTTAATTCCATTTCTGACCAAAAAGGACAAAATCTCTCGCAAACTTATTAAGGACACCACCAAGAGGGGAAATGTCAACTTCTAAACATAAGTAATGATTTAATTGTTTTAGGAATGGCAGATGTTGGTCAGTCGATTGCCATTGTGGGTCAAACTGAAATATCTCAACAACTACTGGACAGCGGATACATTTCGTAAAACATTGTGTTCCCTGAGAATGAATTTCAATAAATGTTGTGATCCCTTAACTGTGCATTTGGCACTACCATCAGGTCACTTTTAATTTGTTACTTTGTTTAGAGCCACATAGCTAAAAATAGCATGCTAACATGCTTCATTAATATGGTGAACATGGGAAAATTTACCTGCTAAGCAACAGCATGTTAGCTTTGTCATCATAAACATGGTAGCATTTAACTCAAAGTACTGGAGCAGCTAGTGTGGCTGTAGACTGTGTAGCTGTATTTAAGAATTCATCCTTTTTAGACCTTATAAGGACACCCTTTCAAACCCCACTGGATAATTTAAAAGTACAAGGTAGTAAAAAAAACATTGCCTCTTGGTCCAATATAAACCACAGCTTACATCATTTAAAAAACCAAAACCACATATAAATCAGAGGAAAAAACAACCAAATTGACACCACTTTCCTGGAAAGCATGCATTTTGATCTACAAAACTATACAACCTGCAGGTTAATACGATTATTAAGAGCAGATTAAGCCAAGCCTATGACTATGACCAGTTCATTGTTCAAATGCCTGCCTCTGTCAGAGCAGGCCCCTGGCTAGAGCCATCTCATTAAACTCTTCAGTGTACAGTACATCCTCCGGGGAGCGCAGCATTGAGTACAGTTCAATAAGCTGCAACAGCCAAGTCAGCAGTTGGTCAATAAGAGACAGCAGCTGAGGTGAAAGGGCATGGGAGTGTGGATCTAAGGAGGAAGCATGGGGATAATGTCCTGGAAACAACTTTTACAGAGCCGAGTGGGGAAAAAAGGGGGATACTTGTGCATGGATAACAGCTCGAGGAAAGTAGCTATATGTGGAAGATTCAAAGCATGTTACTGATAGGTGGATTTCAAATTAGTTGAAGAGGAGAGAAGAGGAGATGAGATGAGAGCCATTAACTTTATTGAGCTCATTTAAGAAAACCACCAGAGGCTCAAAGATTTCTAATCCAAATAACTAATAATGTTATGTTGCCTAGCAACAATACCTAAAAAATGCAATCAAAAGTGTAATGAAACCTAACCCATTCTCCAAACATTTAATCAATTTCTCATCTAGGAGACCAAGAAAATGAAAGTGACGTCTGCGTTTCAACTTTCCAGTGGCACATCACCGTCGATGCTGACTTGTGTCAGTCTCTTGTGTTTTCTAGCGTAAGAATGAGACCATAATGCTCTATTAAAGGTTACAAGGTTCACCTGTCACATCACAATGTAGGATTGCTCAGCGAAAAGTGTGGTAGTCCCTCTATGCTGCACAAGAAAAAAATAAATAAATATTTTTATTTTAGCTTTTGCATTGTCCGTCTGTCTGCACCATTCTTGTGAATGTGATCACAAGAACACCCTGAGGGAATTTCCTCAAAATTGGCATGAACATCTACTTGCACTGAATTGATTTTGGTGGTCAAAGGTCAAGGTTGCGTTGCAGTGACCTGTTCTTGTGAGTCCAGCCCACTCTGTTCCTGAGCATCCTAAAAACAACTTGATTGTCCAACAAAGCACACAAACAGGCTCATGCTCTACCGACTGAGCTAGCAGGGCATCCCATTCCAGTTTGTTATGTTTCCAAACAGGATATTTTCTATTGCTCTTCTGTAAAAGTTAACTAGAATATGGCAGGGAATTTTCCCTTTAAGTTTTATTAGGAAATCCAGCTGCTTTTTAGCTTCTTTTTTTTTTTACCTGAATGGAGATATGTGACAACCGTGTCAGGTTCTTTGTGATGCTGGCATAAGTCCAATATCCAGCTGCAGAGTGTAGTAGCCTACACACGTCCAGAGTGCTTACATTGTCAGTTTCATGGAGAAGACTGTATTGAATTCTGTGCAGAAATCAACAAACAGCATTCTGAAGTAGGTGTTGTTATTTTCAAGATGTGTGAGGGCTACGCTGAGGGCAGTGGAGATGGCATTCTCTGTGGATCTGTTGGCTCTGTGAGCAAACTGGTGAGTGTCCAGGCTGGCTGGGATGTTGTTTTTGATGTGCTGGAAAACCAGTTTCTCAAAGCAGTTGATGCATTCACTTTGCCTCCTTGATGCAAGCTTTCAGTCTTGCTCTGGCTGTGTTGTATGCTTCCTTGTCACCTGACAGGCAACATTTTTGGCTCTAGAGAGCACCTTCATCTCTACATTCATCTTACCTTTCTGTTTGGGGAATGATTTTACTATTTTTGCGACCACCGTGTCACCAACACTTTTGCTGATGTACAAGTATAATGTCACTGTTGATTTGTGGTTATCCTGAGTGGCAGCAGCTCTGAACACATGCCAGTCTGTAAACTTAAAACAGTCCTGAAAAGACACTGTATCTCCAACTGTACACACTAACTGTTTTTGATTTTTTGACCCTTATCCCATTTTTTTTATTTTCCTGGAACCAGACATTAGCCAGGCTGGGTAGGGGAGAAGCTTTAGGTCTACTTTAGGTTAGCTTAGCTCTTATCCAGGCTCTTTTTTCTTGCTTCCTGGTACTATCATACCGCTCTTGGTTGCAGTTGGTCCAACCGGTCTGGCTCAGTGGTTGAAAGATTACGGTTATGCATGGGCACTGATTGTCCTATGGTCCGCAGTACTTTATCCAATCCCTGTGTTTCCTTTTCCGTTCCTAAATTGTGTATTTCTGTCATAAGCAATAGGTGCTTCAATGATAAAGGTGAAAAGGTTACAAATTATAATGAAATTGTAGAAAGGTTTATGGGAGCATCCGCATGAGGCACTATTAGCATTCGGTGCAAAAATTGTTGTCTGTTCCCAAAAAAAAAAAACACATCATAAAAGGTCCTTGCACACTGTTAGCTATGAGATTTATCATAAGAAGGTTGACAGAGAGGAGAGATGTTGTTTTCTTCCATGACTGTGCTTTATGACCAGGATCCAGTTGCACTAAGTAGTTTGCTTACAAAGTAGAGATATAGGCATCAAGTACAGATATATGCATCATAAAATGAGTGAATTAGTTCTTATGTTAATACATATTGCACCCAGTAACTGTCAGGTGGAAGTGTTGGTTAGCTAAGTGACACAAAAGTCATCAGAAAAATTTTCCCTTTTATATATCATTATACTGAGTGAAGCTGTACTTTGTACAGAAGCCTTAAGCCTCATCAGATGTTTTTCAATTTGACAAGCCAGTAAAGTAAGTCAAGAAAACAGCACTGTACTCCATGGTTGTAAATAGTTACTAAGTTTGACATAGCACTGAATTACTAATAGTAAAACAGTTTTGTTTGAAACAGCTGAGGAGGCATAGCTGGAAAACACATTTTGAAACATCGGTGTCAATAGAGAAGCTTTTGCATATCATTACAATAATTTTGCATCCCAGCTGCATTAACTAGAAGATGTTTAACAGTTCTATTTTTTTTTTCCAAAATTGTGTTTTCTGATCTAAATTGGGAAATATGTATGAAAACATACATATATGATATATAATCCTTTCAGCCTGCTTGACTTACACAGGTAGGAAGGGGACGTTTGGCTGAGACTACAAATGAGGCCACGAAAAAGGCTCTGCAATTACGTCTCAAATCTAGCACCCACAGCTGGTGCCATCATGGAGGTCCACCGAGAAGCAGACTACACACTCAAAAATAGAGATACAAAAGGAGCACATTTTTGTACCGGGGAATAATTTTTCACAAATTTATATCAGGCACAGAATGAGCCCTCCAGAGCACATAGGGGATATTATACAAAGTAACAGACAAGTATGTTATAGTTTAGGGTAAGAGGCCATAATGTTCTTCAATTTAGTCTCAGATATTAGGAAAGTTCAGTCTATGTCTGGTTTGAACGTCCTGCTCAGTTTGGTGAAGACCTGGTACTATTTTACCTACATTTTTAAGGTTAATTGATCGTTTAACATGTACAGTATCTACAAAGGAGTCGTCATTTTGTAACTGTTATTGTGGAATTTGCAGTGTTCCCTTAAGATTTTCGCCAGAAAGTAAAATTTGGTAGATCACATAAATTACATAGATTAGGTTTTGGAAGAGAAACATGGTGACGATGTATCTTAAAATAAATCATATTTCACTGGGTTTTACATGGGACACGCGCACTGGTCTGCTGGAGGAAAGTCCTGTTTGTTTGACCCATCCCAACAACATAATTTAAGGACACGGGGCACAAAAGTCCCCATACCCGTAATTACATGCGGAGTCCAGTGTTTGCTTTCCATCTGAATGTGATGTTTTTTTTCTACACCACATACCTTTGCTGAAGCCCAGGTGTTGGTTGCCATGTGCTTGTGCTGTCTAAACAAAACCACGTGCAGCCCAATCCCACCATGTGCATTTGTTGACATCATGGTAGCGCCATCACAGAACGTCAACAGCAGACTCAGAAGGACACCTTGAGCATAATATGTAGGAGTGGAAGTCCACAGCAACCTGGGACGAAAACGTGTTGGTGGAAACTTAAGTCTTTATGTTAAAACACCCCCATTCAATGAGATGTGTACAAAGTTTTCAAGGCTGATTTTTCAGTTGATAGACACCAATAGTATGCCAGTATTGTTATTAAACTTAAACAAATCCCTTCCTTTTGCATCTTAACAAAATATTAATCAGTGATAGCCTACTATAACACTTACTGCATGCCTTTAGCTTGCTACTGTACTTTTAATTCAAGATGTACTGATACTAATTTTTGCCTTAAATGACTTAGAACTACTTTGCACATTCACATTGGATCAAGAAGTGTGCATCCTGGTCTCATGTGGGCCCATTATGCATCTGTTTTAGTTCAAGCAGAGGAACTGATTCCTCCTGGGGCTCCTTCTTTGAGCGTGAAACCACTTGTTTTGACAGAGCCTTTTTGAAACTAAAAAAAAAGAAAAGTGAAACTCCCAAAACTTCCAGTATCAGAGACCAGTAGCCAGTCTCTCGCCCTCTCCACTGGACGAGGTAGTTGTTTGTTGTGTATCAAACTCTGTGTGTGTGTGCGGCCGTGCGGCCGTGCCCGTGTGTGTGCATTTAGAGCAGTCTAATACAAGAGAAAGTGGGTCATAGCTCCTCAGGGGAACCACTCTGGTAGCTTGAACTTCCTCTTCATCATACATGTTTAATGATGGATTGTAACATGTTTAAAGGCAGCGGCCCAGCCACAGCTGCTATTGACAAAGGCCAGCATACATGTAAACACTCACTCACACACACACACACAAAGAGAAGAGGTATGACTGAGCAAAGAGGCCTGTACTGTATGTACACCGGAGACCATATATGCATAAGATTACATGCATGCTACATTATCAAGTAGCCTACGTGCTCTGATATGTATATGTAGTCCCAAGCTACACACACACACACACACACAAATGCACACACACTGTACTGAACATTTTATCACAGTACAGTAGAAATGACTGGCTTTTTAGAATCCTCCATGAAGAAAATAATTCACATTTACTGCTATTTAGGGACAATCCCTGAGTGATATCACTGTAATATTCCTACAGGTTTCTTGGGGATTAGTTTTGATGTAATGTGCAGTGTAGTTGTAACATCATTTATAGTACAAATTATGCCTTTATAAAGTTTCAAAGTGTGCCAGAATTTCTTCTCCTGACTGATCAGAATAACATTTCTAATGCCAGTATTTAAGAAATTCCAGCCATGTATTCCATAATGAGGAATCTACTGGATTAATTCTCTTATTGTTTTGCTATAGACCTGCAAAGTGCTGCTGGAAGCTATGGGGAATATCGGGTGGGGCTTTTTCTCTCACTCCAGCCTGCCAGTCTAAAAGAGAAACCAACACTTGCACGGTTCAGTCTGCTCGAGGAAGGATGGTGGATGTTGTTTTGCAGCTATAGGTCTAAAATGTTTTGTAGATTCTTGCTGGTGCAAATGGGTGCATGCAACAAGTTTACAGATCACACTCTTCTGACTTTTAGTTCAGAGGGAATACAGTGAAACAGTGTGGTTCCGGGTTTTCTCCTCTTTTAAGATAAGTGACAAAGTCAATTTTATATTAGTTAATGCACACACCTGTTGATATAAGATCCCCTTAAATCTACAAATTAATTCTTTAAAATTGAAAGCAAGAGGATGGATTACAAACACAGATGGAAGAATTACATTTCACAATTAATCTATAATCCCAATTTGGAAAGTTTAGGGGAAACTGCATTTGAAAGGAAATGTGTCTTTTTGGGGCTTAAGTCTACTGGATGCTCTTGTAAAAACATGAAATCATTAAACTATCAATTTCACCACACACTGCATATTTTTAGATCATTTTTGGCACAGCTGCAGGTTCCTGCAATAAAACTCCAGTGCGCTTTAAACTCTAAGAGAGAAGATTTTGGAGTCTGACCTGAGTCTGTATAACGCGGTCTGGCCAGGTCCCTGAAGTAGTAAATGAAATCCAGGCAGTGGTCGTCCTGCACTTCTCCCTTGGAGCACAGGTCCGAGAGCAGTTCCAGCGCCTTTCGACAAATCTCATCCTCTCTTTCTGCAGGCATTGCCCTCCAGCATCCTTCTGACTTGTCGGCCACTCCGGCTGATCCTCCACCACCTCTCTCTCACACAGCTCTGTCTCACACACACTCCCTCTATCAGCGCAAAGACGCACCAGAATCACTACGACTACACCCCTGGATAGGTCCGGTGCGCTCGACGCATCCGCGAAATCCAGTGAAATCCAAAGTTTAGGTGGGTTTTGAGTGACTGGTTGAGGTTTCAGCAAAGAGTAGATAAGTTTTCATCGGTTAGAAAATCCGCCTTTGCATAGTTTTGTTATTCAGCGATGAAATAAGGCTCCAGGCCAGCGCGCAACACGCTCCTCTCTTACTCTTCTTTTCCCCCTCCCTTCTGTTCACTCCTTTATCTCTGTCTCACTTTGCCGCTTTATCTCCTGTCCGTTTTTCCGCGATGCTGCTGAATCCCTCCCGAGCCTCCAGGCTTCAGAAACGCCAGTCAAGGTCTTTGAATGAATGCTCGGCTTTCACTGCGCTCAATTATCTCTCAACGCGCTGGGATGCTGAGAGACAGACAGGAAGCTCTGCCTCCATCTACCCCCCCTCCAACACATCTCCTTGCTATCCAGGCAGCAGCAGCAGCCTGCACACTTCAGGGAGAAGTCTTCTGAGGAAACGCCGGTGGAGATCTTTGTGTGCTTAACCTCTTCACTGCAAATGTCATGAATTCCCAGCGTTCCTGCTTTTTTCCCCTTTGTTAAATAAGTAAAGTCAAAGATGCGATTCCTCTCAGGTAAAAACATGAGTAATGAAGTAATATCCTCATGTGCTGCTGGGTATCAGATCAGGGGCCCAAGCACCTGTGAGGGCCCTCATGCACGAGTCTGACCTTTACTGGTGGAGGTAATGAACAACAGATAAATGTCACATTAAAGCCCTGGTGATGGAGCTAATAAAGGCCTCGCCGTCTCAGTCGCTCCGTCTCTTTCTGTGTGTTTGTGAAGAATTAGGGGAGGATCTTTCAGTGTATCAACAAAGGCTCCAAGCAACGTAAGAATAACCAGACTGTGAAGCTTTTGTTATACCAGTTGCCAGTGTTAAAGCTGCATAAGGCTGATTATCAAACTGATGTCAAGTAACTAAAAGATGGTCCTACTGTCAGGGCCAGTTTGGTTATGAAAATAGCCTTGGACTTTTTGACTCAGACCGACACTGTATTTACTGAGCAAAAGTTTCATTGCAACACTTTTTTCATGATTCAAAGGTTTAAGTTAAAGATCTAAGACTTTGTATGCACTAAATAGATATATTTCTCTCAAATTCTGGTTGTAATTTTTTTTAAAAATCTGTTTTAGTGAGTGCTTCTCTTTTTCCAAGATAACCCATCCACCTGACAGGTGTGGCATAACAGGATGCTGATTATACAGTGTCATTAATACACAGTTGTGCCTGGGGATTGACAGGTGGTAGATGGGTCCCACAAGCAATGGACTTTCATGTGAGAGTCAAGTGTTTGTGTCCCATCTGAATGTAATGGGTTTTTGGTTGTTTGGGGTTTTTTTACAGCTTACCATGTGCCTCCTTCCCCGAAACCTAACCATTTGTGCCCGTTCTGGCATCAGTTGCCATGTGCTGCTGTTGCCTAAACATAACCACATGCTGCGTCATCCCACCATGTGCATTTGTTGATATCATGGTAGCGGCATCCTGGAACATAAACAGCAGATGAGGAAGGATACCTGAATTGAATTATGTAGACATGGAAGTCCGCTGCAAAGGGGCAATATTGGACGAGACCATGTTGAAAGTTTTGTGGCTGTATCTTCCATGGTGATCTATCTTGGTGACAATGATCTGTCCATAGACAGACAATAAACATCTGCCAAGGTACTTAAAAATGGTTTCTGTGGTGGTTGATGACACACACAGACTCACAAGATGAAAACAATTACAGCCATCATGACATTGTCGCATAATTAAATATCTTTTAACTCTGTTTTTGGCCTCCACCAACTCTGAGGAGGGTATCTGTCTATTTAGCTGTGAAATGCTCCACTGTGTTCAACAATTACTTTCGTATTCAGTTCGTCTGCTGTTTATTGCTGAGCAGGAGTGTGTTGCTGCTGGAAACAAAGCAAATGAGAGCTTTGAGACTGAACCTAAGCATTTATGTTTGTGGGCCATGAAAGCAAAACAATAAACTTACACAATGGGGTCTTTAGAACTTATTTTCTGAAAACATCTGCCTCCTGTGGCCAAAAACGACCCTGCAAGATTGATCCAAAACAGCAAAACTTGCAGGCCAAACAGCCAAACAATGAGCTAAAACTCATTTTGAGGGTATGTAAAGCTGAGGGGAGCTGCAGATTCAGGCGATGATTCTCAGTAGCTTCAGACCTCTTTCACTTTGAACCCAGTTTTCCAAAGATTTGTTTTGGATTTATTTCGAACATTTAAAAAAGTAAATAGAGAAATTATTATAAAAAAAAAGCAGACAGACAAAAAAAAGTAATATTTTCAGATAATGAAAATCATAAATCAAAAGAAATGGTCAAACACATGACCTGGTTTACACATTTGAAAAAGAGTGAGAAGAAGTACAAACTTATTTAATCCCACCCAAGAGTCATAGAATTTTAATTAACCAGCTTCCTCATTAATTTAAACCTACACTCAGATTAATTAAACATATATGCACTCACCCACATAACCCAAATCAAATATTTACAATTTTCCATTAGAAAAAAAAGAGGAAGACAAACTAGGAAAAAAATAAACACCAAGTCACCAAATAAACAAACAGCATCACTGTACTTAAAGAAAAATTAAGTTTTTACACACTGTTTTAAACTGATTTATGTTTGGACATTTTTTAGGGCCATACTTCAGCTGTTCCACAGTTTAACTCAAAAGATTGAGACTTCTCCTGAGTATTAACAAGCATGTGTGCCATGGACAAAATATAGCTGAAAAGATGAGGGAAAAGAAATACAAGTTAGAATAATATCCCCAGGATTCTCTGTGTAGACATCTCTGGTTTGATTCAAATGAATGTGGTGATTTATATTGGATGAATTACCTCATCGGAGCTGCCGGGGCATTTGCGAGCTCACGCAATCGCTGTAAAGCCAGGGGTGTGGAGGTCAAACTCTGCTGTTAGATCAGAAGAAGAACACAGAGCAGCTCTCCAGAGGCCAGCTGACACTGCCAGCTAAATTCACTGATGTAATACTCATCGCAGACTCGTTAAGGTCAGGCAAGGGTCAGAGGTTCAAGCCAAGGTAACCATGACAACCAGATGAAGTTTGAAAAAAAATTCTGCTGAGTAGATGCCTCTTTTTTTGGGAGGAGGGTAAAAAACTCATAGTGTTACAAATACCTTGTGTGCTCAATGGGGACTCTGACCACCAATCCTACCCATGAGCAGCATCCAGCCGTCACGCTCACCGACAGGCATATTTCCACTGGGGATCGGTGACTCAAGCTGAAACTTTTACAGTTTCACTCAGAAGATCTGAGTTGATTGAAATGTTCGGATGCTCATCTGAGTGTCCTTCGGGTATTATTGTGCGCTCACAGCATTTGAGCTTTTAAAACAAAATAATAAAAAGAAACAAAAAATGTAATTAGCCAACTGCGAAAGCCTTTGTGGTGAAACGTATTTCATTTTTCACAGTTTGAAAGAAAATGTTGTATTTTCAAAGATCAATTAAAAGGAAGGATTTTTATTATCTAGTGTACAGGTGCAGTTGATGCTGACTTGACATTTTAAAGAGGCAATAAGAGCAGGGGCTACTTTTGAAACAGCTCCCACGGGATATCACTCAACCTTTGGTTTGTTTTTGCAAGCAATCAGGGGTCATGGGGAGTTTTTTCAATAATAAAACCTCAGCATGAACCTGCTTGTGTGATTTGATCAGGCGAAATGCAGGCACATGTCCCTTTTGTCAGGGTTTTTTATTTTATTTTGTGCATGTCTGCTTGTAGGCCTAATCAAGTAATACAATTTACAATTAATTATAAAGTAGCTGTTAATAAAATGACCTAGCTGCTTTTTCACATTAAATAATGACTTCTCACCTGCGGTAGGTGATGGTCGTACAGGATGTGCCCTCCGTTGTAACACAGAATACCACAGACAGACACTGAGTGGCAACATTCAGATGTTGAGTTTCATTTGTGTCATTATCATGTTATATTTATGCATTAGCATTACGCAGCATCACCTTAACATTGTGTATCATCAGTTATGCAACATAAGTTTAATAGTGGTCCTGACAGCTGGTTCTTACCGCGGTTAAAATGAGCAGTCATTTCAGAACACCTGGGAACGCCAGCTGCCACGTAGATTTTGATGCTGGTCTGTTATGGTCTGTAATGTGCTTGTAGTGGCCGAAAGCATATAGAAAGATCTGTATTTCAGAAATAATTTCTCACATTTGACACAGTAAAACAACAGTAAATTGAACATTATATGAAATCTACTTATAATTAATTTTGAATGTATCTACTGTACTGTTTGTTGTGTTATAAAAGGAGCTCCAAAGTTAAGTATCAAATAACAAATAAGTATTAAATGACCCTAACTATGACCATACAAAGGTTCATATGGTTTTGTGTCATTTTGTGCTTAGTTTTTAAAGTCTTTTAAGCATTATTGCCCTGTTCAAAACATTGGTTAGAAAAGTAATCAAATGTAATATTTTAGATTACATTCATGAAGTTGTGAAAATAATTACATAACATTACATTTTCACAGGGTAACTGGTCATCTGTAAACTATTTCTTTTCCAAAGTATCCTTCCCAACAATGATTATTTACTACAATAATCCTCTGATTTTATCAAGTGGAGACAATGACAATGTTATGGTGCAGTTTGTTGTAAGATTCGATGTTACAATCTGTTTTAATATGAGTTTCTATAATTCAACACGTTATGTTGTAAATTATGTTAGAGTATGATTTTTTTACCTTTGAGCACAAACCCTTGTATAGGTCTGCACAGCCCTGGTAATGTGCAATCAAACTGCTCTAGCGCTGAAGTGATCTCTCAAGATGTCATCCATTTAGGAGCCAGATGATGCAATCCTGTCAGCTTAAGTGGTCAGCAGGTCCAAAATATCAGCACAACATCGAAAAGCAATTGCTGTGCATGATGATGCAGAGCTGTTGGTTTAAAACCATGTTCTATTCAGCAGTTGTTGTTGTTGTTGTTGTTGTTGTGTGTGTGTGTAGGAGTGTAGGAGTGTGTGTGGGCGCCTCAGCCCTTGTGTTTGGTTTCATCTCTGTACACATGTGCATATTTATTTGTTCGTTTCCAAATGCGTGTGACTGACACTCTTTGCATTTAAGCGTGCACGTGGACTCATCGGTGCGCCTGTGTGTGTGTGTCACCTTGGCGTGTGTTTGATTTAGCATTATTTGGGAGGATTCAGCCAGGCTCGGAGCCAGCCCAGCTGCCTCAGAGGCACAGAGGGCATCTGTTCAGCCTCCACACCGGTTGCTCTGTTCTTAAACGCTTCTCATAAAGCAGCATCTACATAGAAACTCCTAACAGAGGTTAAAGGGCTAATCGCTGTGATTTTAACTATCCTGTGGCTAAGAATGGTAATTTTTATATATCTGCTTATTTTTAAAAGATTTTGATTTTTCTCTTTTTTTTTCAATGCCACTGACTTCAGCATTATTTAATGTATGTTGGAGGTTTCTAGCTTTACACTGAAGGCTGTGCTTTAACTGTAAAGCCTCTGTTCATTGGAATGCCAGCGGTCAATGAGGTCGTGTCGACCTGTAACTGAATTGTAAGTGAGGCGAAGGAATTCCCATATAACTTAAAAGCACCGCTGCTTTCGCAGTGCTTTCGGCATAAGATCCCGAAACCAAAAGCCACCTTTGATGTCTGCATGATAAACCGCTGGACGGTTTCAGCTGAGAACGTGGCCGGGCAGAACCAGCCGCAGTGTTGTTATACGCCACCGAGCAGCAGGACAGCACCTGTCAATGCAGCTTTATACGCAGCCCATCGGCGTCAGTGAGAAAGCAGCCAGACAGAACCTGTCACATCCAGATGATACGCCGCTGGATGGCGTCAGGTTGAAATGCTGCCATTAACGACATCATATAAGGAGTGCAAAGGTGCCTTTGGGGTGAGCGGGATGGGTGTAGGATAGATCAAACAAACCTTGAGCTTTCATGCGTGAGGGATGGTATTTATTTCCCATTTGGATGTGATGTTTTTTGCTACACCTTACCATAAACCTTCTTCCCCTAAACCTAACCATCCATTCTCGTGTTGCCTAATGCTACCCCCCGTGCCAGCATGTGCTTTTGTTGACATCCTGGTGTTTGTTATCATGTGCTTGTGTTATCGAAACATAACCACGAGCAGCGTCATCCCACCATGTGCAGTTGTTGACATCACAGTAGCGGCATACCGGACCGTTGACAGCAGAAGCAGGGGATTACCCAGAGCACAGTATGTAGATGTCGAAGTAATATGCACACATCCTTGCACTGGCCACCTTGTATTGTTTAGTCTTAACTTATTTGTATTATTTTATGGTTTTGCCACCACTAAAGAGTTGCCAAACTGACTTTTGTTGTTTTTAACAGTGACAATAAAGATCTTATATTATCTTACCTCACCTGTATGTTTTTTTGTTTGTTTGTTTGTTTGTTTTTAGATTTGACTCCACCCATATAGATACAGCAACAGATCTGTTGCTGGAGACTGTATTGGTCTCTTCAAGGAACCACTTTTGTATTAGTGGCAGATGTAGAATTCACGTGCAACCCCTTTTACAGTGCACATGTCATTTATTCTATTTTTAAGATGAACATTTTATTTTATTTTCAAAACATAACCAAATAAAGGAAGAACACACTCAAACAATGGTACTTCTCTAATTACTGAAGCAGAGAATGGACTCTATTTCGCTGGTCAGTGACCAGTTAATGAGCTGTTAAGGTCACTGGTTTGACAGTACATCCATGGACATTTAACCTCGACAGACAGAGATGATAAACTGTGTCAGCTGTCCTCCAGATCTTTGTGTGTGTTTGTGTTTGCTCCATATTACCTCCTATAAAGAAAATCAATGAAACCCATCTGGGGTTGCGACACTGTGTGGAATCTACATACTAATTGAACTGAACAGTGCAGCTATGTAGCCTCAGCCGGCTTGTAGTCACATCCTTTATGTGAAACCCCTCAGTCAGATTTTTAAAATGTTACTGAAGGGATTGTGAAAGCACCAGTGCTACCTTAGGAAAATAAAGATTCTCTAAAAATATAGTTTTTTTCTGTATTTGTTTGCAGATTTCCATAATTTTATCTGTTAGTCTGGTATTTTTCTGTCAAGGATAGCAAGGAAACACATTTAGAGCAGGTCGAAGGGAGAGGAGAAAACAGGAAGAGAGGTAAGGGTGCTGGGGAAAGGACACAGCAGAGAGGATTGAAGAGAACAGTGAGGCAGTATTTTGAGGCACTTGGTGAACAAACAAGTGATTCTTTGAAGGTCTTGGCATTTGACAGCAGGATGTGAGATAGCAGAGAGAAAGATGTGAGGGAAAAAGTTAATTTGGTTTTTTACAATGGAGAGTCTAGAACCCTTGGACCTTTTCTAACCATCCATCAGTCTGAAGCTTTTATCAGTCAGCCCAAACACCAACAAATTCGTCTTTAAAATCAGTCTTGCTGACATATTTCCCTGCATGAAATAAAATAAAAAGTTTAGTTTTTCAAAAGGTCATGGTCCTGTAAATATTTATCCATTACTAACCTCTGTCACTTTAATATTTATTTTACTATTCAGCAACTAATGTAACAGAATAATGATTCAAGCATGGCAACTTAACACACGGACTGTAAATACAGTCATATCTAAGTCGGCAGTGTTTACAGGGAAAATGTTGTGGTGCGAACTAAACAGTGTAGCAGCAAAAAAAATGTCACCAAATATCATCACATTAATTGTGGTTATTAGCATCATATAGATGGATTAGAGGGTTCCTCTACAACAACCAGTCATTAAATATTGTTGCTTTTGCAGGGATTTTGGCGTAAAATGTTGACGCTGAAAGCCAACTTTCGTGGCTGTATGATACGCCACAGCATCAGCTGAGAAAGCAGCTGGACAGAACCATTCAGGGTGTTATTGTACGCCACCAGACAGCTGGGTAGCACCTGCCGCATGTTGCGGACGCAACGTCCGCATGATGTGCAGTTGGAGGGTGTCAGGTTAAAACGCTGCTGGTAATGACGCAATTTAAGAAGCACAAAGGTCCCCATATGGCTGGCGAGAGTGGTGGTGGATGTGTCCAACATCCCCTGGACTTTCATGCAGCAGTCTGGTGTTTGCTTCCAGTCTGAATGCGATGTTTTGTCTACACCTACCTATGTGCCTTTTTGCTTAATTCTCACCATCCATTGCAGCATGTGCTTTTGTTGATGTCCTGGCATTTGCTGCCATGTGCATTTGTTACCTTAACATAACCACATGCAGCAAAATCCTCATGTGCCTTTTTGACACTCCAGCATTTACCAGCATCCTGGAATGTCAACAGCAGACACAGAAGGATACCTAGTTTGTATGCAGACGGGGAAGTCCAATGACAAAAAGCAGCAATATTTGATGACATTGGTTTTAAGAGCGAGAAAGTCCACATAGATAAGTCAGCTAAGTGGTAGATGGGTAAAACACAAGACTTTCCCCTAGGAGACAGGGGTTTGTGTCCTGTGTCAAAATCTTCACATAGAATTTTTTTTATGATACCCTACACATTAGCTCCCAATTAAACATAAAGTTAACCTAGCAATCCTTAACATAAAGTTACATAATTAACATAAAGTTATGGTGGTTAGGACACCACATACGAGGGGTTAATGTCATTTATCAGGAATTAAAGGACTGGGAGGCCATCAGGTGCACAGTCATGACTTAAAAAATGTTGAGGAGAGCAGCAACAGTCATTTACTTGGGACAAACAAACAAAACAGAACTAGTTAGCATTAGCAGCAGCAGCAGCTGCTGCTGTGGCTGAGCAGGCAATGAATAAATGAATACAGTGCCAGGATAAATTCTTATAAAGCAACAGCACTCTAAATGTATTTTGTTCTCATTGTGGTTTAAATATTTGAGGATGGAGGAATGAAAGCCACTACAGAACTAACAGCAGTCTGTTGGTGAAGCTACACAGCTTTGATGAGACTCAGAGAGACTTGAGAATATTTACAATTCCTCACAATAGCATCCACGTTGCTGAAATTTTGAAAGGCTGCATTAGAGAGACAGGGTGTGCTTGTGTCCAACAGGCAGACTGTGTTGTCGTCTGTTAAACATAACTTGGCTGGGCAGCTTCTCACAGGAACTCATGTGAACTGATGAGAGACAGTCAGAGCTGCTCTAGTTTTTTTTCCTTTTTTTCCATCTCGATGTGGGAGTGCTTGCTTGTCAACTGTAACAACTTAAGGGTCTAAATAAGTTCCAGCACAAGCTGTGTTGTTGTGCACCTTGACATAAGCATGGAAACAGGCATACATATAAAAAATAAAGTAGAGCTTTTAATGATCCTCTCACCATCCTCTTCTTGTTTTCTCCCTTCTTGTGTGTCCAACAGATACAAATGCCTTCAGCTACTTAAAAAAATGTAGTTTGATCTTCACAGCAACTATACAGCTTTTGAACTGGAGTAATTTTAGACTAAAGCATCGCTAAACTGCAAGTGCTACTATGTAGGATTTTAAAAGAAAGAGTTGTTTTTTTACACCTAGGTTGGTTTTTAGTGACCAACTCCACCACGCTGTGCCACAGAGGGTTCCTTGTTTTCTGTGGACATTGAACTCGACAAATCTATTACCACATGTCGAGAGATGGACTGCAGAGGCATGAAGTGCTGAGGTGGTTCCAGTTTCCATTTCAGCGCTCATCTGCTCTGTTTGTTTAATCGCTCATTTGCTCCCTGGATTACTGTCTCCCTGTGGTTTACAATCATCACAACTCGTTGATTTACATGAAATAATAGGTCATATTTGTGCAATATTATGAACAATTTCATGGACATAATCATATACATTACGAATTAACCATAAACACATATTCGGTCTCTAACAGCACCTGAGGGAAATATTGCCTCTTTAGTTGTTTTTCTTGTGAAGAAAAAAGAAAATTATGTTTACATTTTGTGTTGATCACCACAATGTACTGTGGGTAAAATGACATTACATTAAATTAAATGCATTTCCTCATCTGCAATTGTTAAAACTCATATTAGGCTAATGGTCATCTTCTTCCTCTGCATTGCTACATTTCCTTGTATTTTCCCACTACGTTTCAAAGGGGTGAGGATGGAGGATTTTATCATGCAGCACATTTATTAAAATGTCCATGTTTTAAGATTTATATAAGTGACCTTTTTACAAGGTGCTGCCTGATTATATTTTTTTCTGTATTCACTGTGTTCTTCCTCACTTTTTTGTATCTTAGTATTGTATAACAAGTATGTCTTCCATTTTGTATGCCTCAGTTCTGAAAAACTACCACTCCCAGGAGGTGGAGCGTATACCACCAAGGTTGCGCACAGGTGTTGTTGCATTCTGCCGGTGATTAGACGGGGATTACTTTTACCTGCCTGTTCAGTGTTGATTCAAGTGTGCTCTGATGAAGGTCTGACAAACCGAAAGCTCAGGATTAGGTGAAACTCTGCAAAGATGTGAATGTGCAGTAATCTTTCAACAAGATTCCACACAGCACAGTGTGGTGCAGTCTTGGATGAACTTTTATCCAGACAACCACGTAAATGTGTAGGGGTAATTCCCTAAACTTGTGGTTTATGGCCGTAGAACTTAGCAAATCAAAGGCCTTTCAAGACTGAATTTACTGCACACATGTTGCTTGTTTCACCTTTGTGACTCTCCAATAACTGATCTGCTGATTTTTTCGACAACAGTAGATGGGATTTACAGCAGATCTTAAATTAGCTGATGGATTTGCAACCTCTTCCTCATAAAGAAATCAGCTCAGCTAATCTTGCAATGCAGCAGACAAATACACTTTGCAAAAACCATTGAACACATAGTAAGACAGTCATTGCATTGGCCATACACACAGTACATACCCGGGTTTGTCTTACAGTAAAGTGATGCACACCACATTAATGCTCTTGGTCAGCAATGGAGCATTGAATTATTAAAGGGTAAATTAGCTGCAAATGACAAACAGGACTAATCTGTTAAACTGCTCTCGGTGGATCAAGAAGCATGTTGTTTTTTCCATCATTTGTGTGCATGTTTTCAACATCTGCTGTGATACTGATCACTGGAATTGAACTGCAAAAACAGAAAACAGTATAAAGACACCTTTTCAGACCAAACGTAATTGAAAAAAAGTGAAGAGTGTTGTATTGTATCAAATCAAGCTTTAAGGGGACTTCAGGTCTCCACTCCACTGGAGCCTGAAAAGATAAGATGATCGTCAAATAGTCTTTTTTGACCTTCGACAGAGATTTTGTTCTAATCATTCACTTCAAAGGCGAAGAGCAGACATCACTTTATTCCCTAAGATGATTCTTAACCATCTACGAACATCTTGGCTTAGCCCTCACTTCACAAAAAGAAAATCAAATGTTTTTTTTGTTTGTTTGGTTTTTTTTTTACAGTTTAGATTTATTTTCTAGCCATTAGTTTGCATATATGAAAATAAAGATGCTTGAGTTGTATAAAGGCACAGGAGGTGCTAATATGCTGCCTATGCTACACAGCCTGACAGACATTCTGTAATCCATCACAGTGAACATTGCATCTGCATTCATTTTTGTCAGTGCTACATAATGTTGGATTATTACAAAATGTTGGCATTGCTTTGCATACTAACCAAACTGAAATGAATGTAGATCTGATGTTAAATGCAATCGATTACGTGCATACTAACTGATTTTCGTAATGTTATTCTTTGAAATACAAAAAATGTGTTTCATATATGTGTCTAGATTTGGAAAACACAGCAATATTCGTGCAAAACAGTTTAAAGCAGCATTAATTGTCTTTTCTGTAGCAACTTGGGGGAGACAGGACAAGCTGTAACCACATGATGAACATGTTGAAGATGTAAGCAAAGAGCTGACTATTATCATAGTCATGTTTATAGCCATCTAACAATTGGGAATTTAATATTTTGTGTCTTTTTCACTCCATTTTGGTCTCCACTATCCCCTGAGAAAAATATTAGTGACTTAAGCTGCTAAATGGTCTGCTATGCTCATCAACTAGTCACTAACTTAAGTGTTTTTTTCCTGAGGCCAGCATGGTTTCTTAAAAATATTTTTGCGGTGGGAGTGCCACGTAAATACAGATTGTTCTCATCTCAACTCATCACATGGTGCCACTTTGTCAGTGACCTTCTGTGTCTACTTATGACATTTTAAGTATCCTTATGCGTCAGCTGTTTATACTCCAGATGCTGTCACTGCGATGCTTACAAATGCACATGGTGGGATGACAGCACGTTGTTATGTATACACAACAGCACATGGCAACCAACACCAACCGTGACAATGGTTAGGATTGGGCAACAAAGTCGTGACTGCTTAGGTTTAGGCAAAAGATGCACAAGGTAAGGTGTGGGGGAAAAACAACGTACATCCACATGGGAAGCAAATGCCGGACTCCCGCATAATAGTTGGTTGTTTGTGGGACCCATCCACATCCCCACCAACCCACCCACCCTATAAGCACATTTGCACTCCTTTTATTACATTGTTACCAGGAGTATCAATACCTGACGCTGTATTTAAGCATTTCATGCGCAGGCAACCTGTCCATTCAGCCCTGTGCTCAAGTGACGCCGTCTGTGCACATTGCACATGGACAGGCCCAGCGCTGTCCGACTGTCCGCTGGTGTATAATAACAACTGCATTGGTTCTGTTCAAGCGCGTTCTCATCTGTGGCCATCTCGCCACGTTCCAGTTGGATGCAGAAGGTGGCTTTTGGCATCACGCTCTATGCTGAAAGCATTGACAGAGTGGACGTATTTGACAAATTTGGAGTGGGAACAGCTGGTATATATCGCTGCACTACAAATGCCAGCAGCGTGAGGAGGCGCTGGGCATAAAGTTGAAAAACTGAAAGCTGAAAAATGTTCAACTTTGGTTAAAAACACAGGGAACATCACTGTCAATTCAGCCATTCACTCACAGTGGAGAAGGGACAAATACATCAAGGACAAACTGTCATGTAGAAGTACAGGAACAAGTGCTGAAAAACAGGAGAAATATGTTAACATACTCTACATGTATCATGTTTCCTCTCATGAAGCAACACAGACCGGCAGGCCCGTCCTCTCCCTATATGCTTCAGCCATCCTGACATCCAAAGCAGATACTCTACCTTGTGCCGACATGTTTACGTCTGCGTATATTCCATAACATAGCAACCAGATGCAACCAAAGCATGTCAGCTAAAAAAAAAACGTGGTGCCTTCAAAGTGCTCTGAAACGCTCCTAGCTGGGTGTTCTCTGAGGAGTGGGAGGCGTTTTCAGTAGGGGAAAAATGGTTGGATGGACATGGCCCCTAACTTTGTTGCTGTTATGTTGGTAGGCACAGGACTTGCAGCTTCAATGCCTAGATTGTAAAGAAGTTCTCCCCCAAAAGGCAGATAGCCATATTGACCATATGGGATGACCTTCAGTGCGATCAAAAGCAATCAATGATTCCTTTCATCCCCTCAGTCTGCAGACTGATTTGGACAATACTCAGGCCATATCTGTTCAATAGCTATTGAACCATCTCTCAGTTTATGTCTTGAGTGTGCATTTGAGTGTGAGTATTATACTGTTTATGCAATGACCCATTGGTCACTCTCAAAAACATTTTAACCAGCTTTGTATTCAGGCATAATTGTAGTATGAAAGTGCAATAAAACAATGTTATCATCTCTTATGATTCATCCCAATAATCTGATACTACAGCATTCATTAGAATAAACTGGTTCTTTTTATAATTTTAGTATTTCTGGGAAAAGCTTTGGACCAGCCGGATATTATCTCCACTGTCTAACACACCCTGCGAATTGAAAGGTTCTTTTTTATGGCCTGGAGTGAATTTATAATGTAATCTGGGGAGGATTTGAATTAGATTTTCCTATTAGCCAGTCCCTGACTGAACCAAGACATCTGCTTTGAATCTCGCCTTATACAATAGAATTATCTCTGAGTCTGTTCGGGCAAGGTCTTCCTGTCCAGTCTTTCTTTCGACTTCAGCTCTCCATCATATCTTACACTCCTACTGCTGTTTGTATTTTTCTTTACAAAGTCTTAACGTTGCTACTGCACTATTTTGATATGTACCTGATGGGTGGATAGCACTAACCGTTGATTTTCACAGCAGCATATTGTGTTAAGTGAGAATCTACACAAATGCTGACAAAGTGTTTGGACTCTGTCTATCTCTCTCATCTTAAAAAAATTGTCAAAATTCGGAGTATAAACTGTTTGTTCTCTTAACTAACATATTTCATTGTTATAACTTAAGTATTTTGCTTGCCACTGATGAAAAACCTGTAATGTAAAATATGTAACTGCAACTCATGTGCTTTTAAGCAGCAGAAGTGAAATTGTTTTACAATGTTGGATATGTAACTACATTTCCATGGCAGAGCTTTTTTTTAATGAATAGATTTCTACTAAAACTCAGACTGAATGCAGACTTCTCCCATGTGTTTTTAATGGCCTGATAACAAATGGGTAAAAATGGTATGCAAATGCAAATTAAATGAGCAGATAACGGCCTTTCAACCTAATAGTGGGTGTGTCAGGCCACCTCAGACTCATATCTACTAGGCTTAAAATGACAGATAATGGCCATTAAATAGGCTGATAGCATCTTAACATGGTTGCACAGTTTTGTTAGGTTACACTGTAACTCTCATGTTCATGTGCAAAAACTATGTGTTAAGTTTAATAAAAATACAATATTGTACACAGGCGAGAACAACAGTCAGTGATAACCTTTGGTTACCCATAGGTGAAGGTTGTGTGTTTCTTTACGTATCTGCCACCCCTCCTTCCCACCTACCTACTTGACAAAGACTTTCTTTGTCCTTATACTACATCTCTTTACTCCTTTCATCATTATTACAGCCATAAAAGGATTAACCCATGTTTATTAATAACTACCATACCGATACCATGTTCTTGTGGGGCAATCTGCGTAAGATAATGAGGACGGTTAGTTTGCACACAAGAGTCCGTCTGACGAACTTCCCTACTCACATCAACTTAGCGTTGGCAAAACGAACTACGCAACAATCTCACTACAATAAGATCACAACAATAAAACTGAATGGACGATTAACACATTATGTAATAATAATAATGCTGAAATACTCATCGTAGGTGTTCAGGAAAAGATGTGGTAAACATTGCTTTCTATCTGAAAGTAATAATATTTACAGATTTCTCTCAGGACAGCTTTTTTGTCTGTTTTGCACAACCTTAAGTGCTTCCCAGCAAACATAAACATGTTAGGTGTGAGGTGGGGGAGTGGGGTGGGTATTTATGCAAATAAAATCAGATCACTCTATTATGCCCATGCTATTTTAAGAGCTTCTTTGCATTAAACTAACCAAATTATGACCTCGACACAGTTTCTGTTTTGTGAGCATTAGCAGTAAATGTGGCCACTCACGCAGATGCAGACTTGTTTATAATATTGTTTTCCAGTAATTACATTATCTCTCACCTGATAATCAGAGAGAATTGACATGTCAAAATGTCTTCCATAAAAAAGGTCTGATGACTTTGTATGCAGTCGCACCACCTCTAAAATTTGTTCCATCTGTGATCACACCTTTAAGCTGCTTTAAATGGATCGATGGGGTTCGTCAAAATGGGGCTGTATGAGACACTAATCCATAGTCAGTGTATCATATATAGTATGTCAGTCGGTAAGCGCCCACTTTGGAAAGGCAGGGTGCCATACTGACACAGAGGCTAAGCAATGTACTGTTATGGACGGAGGCAGCAACAAAATGTATTTTAACCACCTCTTGTCGAAACCACCTGTCTCCATTCAGAAAAACAATAATTTAAGCTTGCTGAACACAGGAGCTTTAGGTCTGCTGCTGCTGCTTTGGTCAGTTAGATAGTTTGTGTTATTGTTTGATGTGAATCCAAATGAACCCTTTTAAATTCCAGAGTCACACATAACACCAACTAACTAACTCAGAAGTGTCAGAATTTTTATGAATGGGTGCCAGATTAGATGATGTGAAATGCCTACGGACCAGCTGCTTCTACTTCCACCACTCCTAAAATTGAAGGCCCTCACTGTTGCTGTGGACACCTAGCATGAAATGACTGCTGCCGATAGTCATGCCATCGTGAGGTGAAGGGAAAAAATGCAAAGTGATCTTGCTTGATTAACCAATATCGTGTGGTGAGCGACATATAATATATTTTGAAAGACAGGCTGGGAGCTGCTTAAATGGGTCGGTGGGGCGATTGGCCCTGGGGATGGACTTTTGACATGCCTGAACCAACTAGAGACCAGCGGCTTCAGTGATTTTAAATCACTGTTTTTCCCAGTGGAGTCAAGCTTTCATGAGTTCAGAATACCGGCTTTGTTTTCCCATTTGAAATCACTGTCTGACATCAACGTAAAGCAGTGAAAATACTCTCAACACTCTCACAGCAGTACTTTGCTTAGCTTCGATGTTGGACTCCAGCCTGTGTGCTGAATGAGATCTACTTTTGTCATATACTGTCTATGAACATCTATTAAACTTCATATAACCTCACTTCAAAAAATCGGAACAATCCCTTTAAAAGTATTAGCATCACACTTACACACTCACACACAGCATTTCAAATTTATCCTTATCTCAACTGAAGATGTACAGACACCGTGTGTTGTGTCCTATACAGATGTTAAAGGCCCACAAGAAAAATAGGTGATTTTGTGATATTGGGCTATTTGAGTATAAATAATATTTACTTAACTTTACATTTTATCTTTTTACTATGTCAATGAATAAATCCCATGAAGGGACAGAAACCTACATCAGAATTTATTTTCCAGCAAACACACCTCTGTAGCTGTAGCTTGGAAAAAAGGAAACAAACAGCACACTTTTCTGCAAAAGAACTTCACTGTCATCCAAAACCAATTAAGTGTGCATAAAAGAGCTGTACCTTAAACTTAGGTGACATATTTCTTCACCATGAGCGGATCTAGCATAGTTTATTCCTCTCCTCTTGTTAAATCGGGAGCTGCGTATTGGACCATGTGCAGACACATCTGCCAGATCAACACACCGGGCTGCTTTCCAGAGATCGATAATACTGTTGCAGAGTTTTTCAGGAAAAAGCAACATGTCACCAAAGGGCATCTGTGTGGCCTCTGTATGTGTTTTTGATTGGTTTTGGACAAAAAAAACTATAGCTCCCATGAAAGTTTAACCCTTACGAGACAAACTTTTATCTCAGCCAAGGCTTGGATAGTCAGATCTCAGTCCTCATTGGTGTATTACAGGTGAGGTAATAACAAATATTAAGCGTGCAGGAGGTGTCATGAAATAGAGTGTGGAAGCTTGATGTTTTACTGTGATAAATATCATATAAGACCCAGCAGAAACATTTGAGGGGTTAGAGTGGTTTGTTGGGTAAACAGGAGTTAAAAGGAATATTGTGTCGAGCAGAATACTAAAGAAATAATAGCCAACTTTCAGTTTTAAAGATTTAAGACAAGATTAGGGGAATAGAAAACAGTTCAACCATTAAATTGTGTAGCTCAAGAATTCCCACGGCTCCTAATGTTCCTATGAATCTTCTTTTAAGAGGCTGTTTATTCTTACATAACTCTATGCAGGCAATGTACTATTTCATGAACACTTATTCTTATGTATCGCCAATTAGCTTCAGACAAGCTTCGCTTAAAACGATCCAAGAGAACAAGGAGCACATTCTTAATCTTTGGTTTTTGTGTCACATCTAAAAACAAAAAGAACATCTGCTCTGAGATATCCTCCCACTGAAACTCTCAACAGGGATCAATGGACACACCTGGTTGCACAGCACACTTCAGTGAGTTGCATTCCCCGCTGATTGTGTGTTTGTTTGTCCTTGAATGAATGAGAGCATTTGCTCATTAGCAGGGTGTGGTTTCCTGCATATGCACCATGGAAATGGGCTTCTAACAGTAGCACTTTACTGAGAGTGCTGTGATGGCCGAGATAGCATCAGACCCTCATGGAGCTATGCATTTGAGTAACGTCGGTGTACGGATATGGTTCTGTTTGTTATTTATACAGCAGCTAGCTAATTAGACTGACTGCATCATTATACAACATTAAGTTGTTGTAGAAGTTTATTATCTGCATTTTATATAATGTACAAGCTCTTAAATCATGTGCAAGCAATAACAAAGTCGGGTTTAGTGGTCATAGTGCATGTCTGTTCTGGCATTAAATGCAATTATGAATAAATACATCATTGCATTATCTTTAAAAACATATTTCCTGATCCGAAATCAGGGAGAAATGAACATCAGCAAGCAAGATTACAATATGGAACAATCGATATTATGAAACATCCTTCCATACGTCCATTATCTGTACTTCATAAGGGTTGCAGGGGGCTGGAGCCCATCCCAGCTGACTTTGGTCAAGAGGCAGGTTACACCCTGGACAGGTCGCCAGACTATAGGGATGGCACACAAAGACAGACAGACATTCATGCTCACATTTACACTTAAGGGCAGTTTAGAGTCAACAATATGACCTGATCTGCAAGTATTTGGAGTGTGGGAGCAAGCTGGAGAATCTGGAGAAAATCCACATTCAGTACATTTACATGCACAAGAAGTTGAGCCATGGTTTTGTAGCTCAATTAGGTCACTTTATTAGACTACTCTCCTTGTCGAAGATTACAAGCAACGGGGGAGAATCAATTTCTTGCTGGAAGTATATCCAACTCCTCCAGGTGGCGCTTTGCTTCCTTTCGGCTAGTTGCGATTGGACTTTATTCCAGTTAATCTATTATGTCACATACCAAACAAGTTAGCAAGTGGCAAACGGGTTGCATGTTGAATGGTGACAACACAGATGACTTTTCGGTGCTGTACATTTGTACGTACTCTACTACTTTTTGTTTATTCCTTCATCTTGTCATGTTTTCTTCTCTTCCTCTTATTTTTTTTTAAAGGTTACTTTTTGGGTGTGAAAACTACACACAGTACAGCATCAGCTCTCAAAACCGGAGAACAAGGTCCACATTTTAGATGTTTATTTTTTTGTCAAAGCTGCTGTGAGGCAAGAGCTGCTAACTGTTGCAACGACTGGCAAAATAATTAAGTAATCAAAGTAATAGTACACTGATTACTCTAGTTACTGTTCCCATGTGTTATCCTGACCAAACATTAGTCGTGTCGGACCAGTGAGACTTAACATAATGAGGCTTTAACTTGATGGATTGGGTGTATCCTGTACGATGTAGACATAACTGAAGGTGAAGTTATAGATCTTACAAAGTCACTTGTGATGTTTCTTCAAATCACAGTTGCATGTTTCATATGTATTTTATCAAGGTTTCTAAAGTGACGTATATAAGCTGACTTTGTCAGCAGGCAGCAGAGGAGATGGTAGATGGTGTGACACCTGCAAAGTTGCACAGCACTACAGACCACGTTTCAAGACCAATTAACAACTCAAACATTTGCCTTTTGCTGTGATTTGAGCACCTTTATAGGCACCAAATTTGGGTGTCTTTTTAGCAACCTGTGGCCCTTTTGCCAGTGGCTATTCTGCCCCCAAAGGTAGGTGTTTTTAGGGACCTGTTGCTGGGTTTCTGGAAGGCACAGTGCCCCCAAAAGTTGTTTTTGACAGTGACATTGTTGCATTTTCTACTAGAATAGAGGCAAAAAAAAGCTTTTTTTTTTTTTACATCACTACTCTTCTAGCTGATATTATGCCCCCAAAATATGGTATTTCAAGCCAAAATGAGATATTTGCCTCATCTAAACCAAGTGGTTTTGTGCCTAAACCCAACCTCCTGTTAACTACAGCTTTCTTTAAATGTGTCGTTTTAACATATCCACAATGTAATAACATGGCTTACAGAACAAATCAGTGTAATGAATCCAAGTCACTGTTCTGCAAGATGAGAATTAAATGTTTCTATCCTTAATTAGATGTGAAAGCTCTGATGCAACATTCCCCTGTGCTGAAGAAGGTGTTTTGTCTCTCAAAATGTGTTTTGCAGCTCATAGAAGTCCTGAAAAGGTCACCCAATAAAGCTTTGGGTTGCGTGTTGCTGTGTATGCCCATGACTGCTTTTGTGTGTCTGTGGAGAGGTGCTTTGTGACCCTACTATTACATTCCTTCACCAGTACACCTATACACTTCACTCCAGTCTCTATAGCAACTAATGTCCACTGTGGTGGACATTAGTTGTTCTTCAGAGCCTCTCCACTGCAGTGTAGTCTCTGCAATCATTTACCAGTTACTCATCTTCCATTGTATTTCTTACTAACAGTGATTCTAAGGTTCACTTCGTAACTTCCTGAAGAAGGCTGGACGCCAAAACGTGTCATTTTTTAATCACGTTCTACTTTTTGAACCTGCAAATGAAATAAAGGCATTTTAACTTTCTTTTCAAATAAATAAATGCATTGAAACAAACTGCTTGTGATGCATGTGTAAACAGACTTAATTGGACGTGAAAAATGATCTAACAAAAGTAAAAATGCTGTGACCACTGGTGCCAGATGCATTACTTTTAATGCCTCTGAATATCCTGTGATTTTGGCAAAACAGCATGAAGAGTTTAGAAGTAAGGTGCTGTTAACAAAAACACATTTGTCTAGTGGTAGTCATTAAGACAAAAATGGCAAAGTCCACATGAGGCAGGCCACAAGTATGCAAATAGCAGGTCAGTACAATAGTGTAGTGATTAATGACTCGTGAATGTGCTGTGTAGGTCATTTTATTTCAGCACCACAGACAGCTCTGCAGGCAGAAAATCCCAAGGCTGTTCATGTGAGATTTTGTTTACCCTGAATATAGCCCTGCAGCCAGGCGTTTCTTTCAGTCTTTGCACACATTACACATCCTTTTCAAACAACAGATTTTTGAAATAGTAATTTAACATAAAGCGAGGTGACACATAATTACAATTTTTTCAGTCTGTTTCATTATTTACTTTGTCCCTGTGTCTGGCATAACTGATGATTGCATGAAAATATTTAACTACAATGATAAATGATCCCACTCATGACTTTTCTAAAAAGCATCAAATGACTCACATTTGAAATGAGATTTATGCCTTCTCTCTCAGTTGCCTGCTATAAACAACTTCATTTCTTGTCTGAGAGTGTTGGTGTATTTCTGATTCAGTTGAAATGCCCTGGGCACTAATTGTTCTGTGGATAAGGAGCTTAAACTTAACACTCTTTTTTAGCACATGGCACCTTATTGCTCAAAGGTAATAGTGTATTTCTGACATAGGGCTTTTCTTTAAACCTGCATTAATCTATTTTCAGACCACTTGCGGGCAGCTCAACAAGCTTTGAAGACCACTCTGACATCTCATGAAACTAGAAATCACTTAGCAAACAGTTGACAACATTAGTGTTTATATTGGGTTGTATATATTTTCACCTGATAAATGTGAGTCCAGTATTCAGTATTGCAAGGGTGGCATGAAGTACGAGTGCTGCTGTAGATACACGCATTGACTTAGCTTTAATTTACCATTTTTGTCTACACTATCCATACCCACTTTACTAACATGCAGTGTCTTACATTCCTGATTATAATTTAGTATCAACTTATTTGCATGTAAAATTATTCAGGCTACACAACACTCACACATTACTGCTTCTCAGGTTTAAGACAGAAATAAACCTATAGATGAAAATGTGTTTTACTCAAGTTGTTAAACAGTTCCAACTGAACATATCAAGGCCAGCTGCAGATAGTGTCTTCAGTCTCAGTCAGATCCCGCCCTTGCTCCTCTACAGTGCCAGCCTCTCAGCCTAATATGGCCACTTCTGGCTGTAATACACCAAAAATGGCTACAGCTAAAATGCCGAACTTGAGGATTAAAAATAGAAACCAAGGTGTGATCTCACACTAGCTATGTCCATTTTTTTTAATCCTTTGTAGTGTACAGTGGGTTATTACTGGGGGAAAAAAACAAGAAACCACTTGCTATGGTACTGCAGCTGCAACACAGCAATGTAAAACATATTGATCCAGGGTTGTAAATTTGGGCGGGGGCAGTCTCTTTACTGATTGTATATCAGAAAGAACCAGACATGGTGGAAGCAAGAGGAGAGTCATAACAAAGGGTAAGACATTTTCCATTTGTCTTATTGGGAAATTAAGCTTTTTTTTTTTTTTGCAAAAAATGTCATAATAAATTTTAAAATTTTTAAAAATTGGGAGATGACAAGATGTCACAGTTTGAAAAAGAAATATGTGCATTATAAGAGACTAAGGAATATACAGAAAGACGGGACAAACAACAGCTGATATACAGTGTCATGCACCTGTGTTGATTTACCTTAGAAAATCATTGTGATAGTCTTGCATACTTTGAATAAGAAGAGTTCTCTCTTTAAAGGATTAACCTCGTTGTAGTTGTGTTATGTTCGCTCTAGTTACATGTTCATTAGCAAATGCAGACAAGTCTAATTTGCTCTGAAATATAAATAATGGAAAGGGTGAAGTTCCTGACAGTAGAAAGGTCACAGTGAAGTAACAATACATTTTACTTGAATTAAACCTAATTAATTTCTATACCTGGGGTTGACTTGGCATTCACCTTGACTTACTGCACCAGGGAGCGTCCTGGTAATTAAATTTTTAAGAGTGGAACCACGGGAAGTCAGACGACCCACGGAGTGACAGAGAGATGGATGAAGTGAAAGAGTGAGGTGGAGAACAGAGAGGGAAGGTCAGAGAGCAACTGTGGAACAAGAGGAACAAGACGCACTTTGACACACAGGAGATATTGCACACATGCCGTATGAAATGGGAAGGTTAAGGTGTTTTATACAGAATAGGATGAGTAGACGAGAGTAGAGAAGGATAGTAGTGAAAAACAGAAACAAGACTATGAAAATACAGCAATGTTAGCTAATCATGACATTACCTGTAAGCAAGATTTCATTAGCTGTATTGATATAAGGTCTTCATCTGCATAGACAGATACCGAAGCAGTAGTCTGTCAAATTAATCCAAATCTTTGGGGAATCAGCATGAAAAAAATAAATAAAAATTTCACCTTATGGTTTCTGTTGGGGGTTTTTTCTCCATGAAGTGACTGAGTTCGAGTGAGTGTGATATAGTGGACACATGTCTTTTTTCACTCTCTGTCCTCCACATTGTTCAGCCTCTACAGAGTCAGCTGTCTCCAGGCGGAACCTGTCTGCACTGGCTGGCATTAAAACCTCATCATCTGCCAGAAACAAAGACTGGCAGGAAAGGTCAGAGATGATGTCAGATTCCCAAGAGTGATGGGAAGTTGGCATCACTCAATCACTCACACACACGCACACGCGCACGCACACGCGCACACACACACACACACACACACACACACACACACACACACACACTATACTGTAAAAGTAATACATTGAAAGCGCATCCACAAACAGGTACTAACACAAACTAAATGTAAACACATATACAACCTTGGCCTTGTTGTAACAGAAAAACACATTTGCAACAGTACTTAGATAAAAATGCACATACAGTGTAGGGCCATTATTGTTGCAGAATTATGTGCAAATGTGTGTAGAGAGCAGGGGTAAAGTATAGTTTATTGTTGTGAGAATACTGTGATCACCAGGATCAGAATGGCCATAAGCAATACCCAGCCCAGTAATGTCCAACTGAAAATCTCTGAGTGCAACTGCTGACTGGCCGAAAAGCTACTGAGGCACAGTGCAGGCAGAGCAGAGCAGTACAGGCAGATCTCCACAAGATCTCCTGCCTGAGTTGTATCTGATGACTCTCTTTTCAAGCTCTCTTCTTGTATGCATTCACAAACATCAGTAGGCATTTAGAGATTATTTTACGCATTTACAAATTTGATTAAACAAACACAGATTGATATACGGTTGGACTACTCTCCACACACATTTGCAAATAGTTCTGCAGCAATAATGGCCCCATACACATGCATAAAAACACACACAGGCTTCATACACAGACCCACATGTATACACAAACACACTAAGATAGTAAAAAAAATATACAGGAATACAGTAAATATGAGCAAAAAAGTAAACATATTGTAAACATACTAAGTACAGAATCAAGCACAAACCTAGCCTACACACACACACACACACACACACACACACACACACACACACACAGTTCTATGGATTGCTGCTGTGAGTCCTGAAAGTGAACCCAGTCGGATGTCTTGCTGAGACTCTATGGATATTTTATAGGTCTCTTCCATGAACTGGAATGAATCTTTCATGAGGTTACATCCCATTGTGTGTGTACATGTAGTTGGTTTGTGTGCCCACATGTGTTTAGAGCACAGTTAGAGGACTACAAAGTAGCAGTTAAGACTATCAACTAAAATTAGATAAAATCTTACTTTACCTTACCTCTCCACATGTACCTACTCCCTGAAGACGGATACTTAGCATAGGGTGATTCTTGTACTGTATTCTTCTATGTTTCACTCTGTTTTGTCAAACTGAATGGTCCAGATGGACTTCAATCTCTGGAAAGTATTTAGGTTGGCAGTGAGTCCAAAATGATATGCAGAGGAAAACAAAATGTTGAGCTTAAGTTATCAGGATGGCGTTATGAAGCTACTGGCCTGGAGGGTGTGGAACAAAAGATTTTATTTTGTTACTGGAGCGTTGTGAAAACACGGGAGAAAGTTACAAGTTGTGAGTAACAATAAACCTACCAGAATTTTAGCAAAAACAAAAAGAAAAAAATGTGTGAAAAAAAAGATAAATATATATATTGATATGCCTTTGTAGCCATGTTTTCAAAAGAAGTCAAATCAGTTTGCTTAAGGTTTTGAGGTTTACATGCATGTGGGGAGCATCTGAATGCAACACGAGAAAATTAATTTATAACAAGGCAAGGGTGGCAAAAAAAAGGTTGTAGAGCCTCAGTTGTGTTCCACTAAGACAGCTGTCATTCTGCATCCATTCATTATCCATAACAGCTTATAATAACGGCAGACTGGAGCTAATCCCAGCTGATATTGGGTGAAGGTGGGGTGGACCCAGGGGGTACACCCTGGACAGGCTGCCAGACTTCGCAGAGCTGACACATATTCACACTCACATTCATTCTTACAGGCACTTTAGAGTCAACAGTTAACCTAACCTGCATGTCTTTGGACTGTGGCAGGAAGCTGGAGGATGCTGGCATCCTCATGCTGGCACAGCGGGAACATGCAAACTCCACAAAAAAAGAAGCCTGAACCTGAGCTTGAACCCCAATCCCTCTTGCTGGGAGGTGACAGCACACCCACTGAGCCACCCTCATTCTGTATAATGAGTACTGTATTAGCACTTAAAGTACTCAAGGAAAGGTTGACAATTTTTGAAGTCTGTTTATGCTGACCAATAAAAAAAACTCCATAATATGCATTTAATGTATGTGATAGATTACAGTCCACAGTTGTTTCTCTGCAAAACAAAATATTCAGAAGTTTTAGCTTTCAAATGAGGCTTCAGTAGTTTTTTTTCAGTCAATCTTTAACCGGGTTGCCAGAAGAAAATGTTGGCATTGCACTTTTCTGTAAATCACGCACTTTTTTGTACCTTTCATATGGATCAAATAAAATGTCTAAAGTGATGTAGTTAATGAGCTGACTTTATCATTGGGAGGAGGTGTGGATGGTGTGACTCTTCACTCTGTTTTCTGCTGTTTTTCAGCACCTAAACGTAGACATTTTTTTAGGGATCTGCAGCTGTGTCTCCTGTAGCTTTTTAGTAAGAAACATGGATGTTTTTAGCAACTAGTCGCTGTTTCTACACTTGAAATAATACCACAAAAGCAGTTTTTTTTTTTACAGAGACGTTGCTGTGTTTTCTGTCAGTACCAAAATCAGCTATGTCAGCCAAAATATGCTTTTTCCCAATGAAAACCGTAAGGATTTTCTGTGGAAAACTAACCGCACATTAATCATAGTGCTGTTGAAACATAAAGAAAGTAATGCACAGTTGTAAGATATTCTTGGTTTGCAGAGTCCTTTCAGTGTTTATACATTAGGTATACTGCATGAGAGACTATTATAAACATATTTCAGGGCTACATTTAAAATAGCTTATGAGTCATAGACTGAAGTCACACACAGAGATTTTTTTTTTTGTATTTAGGCGATGCAAGCCAAAAGGTTAGAAGCCACAGCAGCTGAGTGCATGTCTAATAGGAACCTGATTGGTCCCTACGTATTCCCAGCTGCCTTATTATTACCACTGCACCCTACAAAGGATTTAACAGTAGGCTATAATAACAGACCACAGGTGAATTGGTGGGGAGGTGGGTGGCTGTGGTGGGGACATGGTGGTTAGGTCGGCTCCTAAAAGACTAGTGCAAAATGTTGTATGTGGTATTCCTTTTGTGATGTGGCGCCATCTCATGGTAGAATCCTTGTAAAAGCCTGACAGAAAATAAAATACTCAAGATCTCAACCGAAGATGTTGAAAGGGATATACTGTATATTTCTTTGTTAGCATGTTAGTGTCTTATCTTCTATTGTCCTCGTCTTGTTCACATAAAGTTGCTGCTCTAAGCAGTGCTCTGTGTTCAGTATGCACCAGATCTAGCAGAGTGTTAAAAGCTGACAGCCAGATGTTGTCTGTCATAACAAAAAAAGCCCAGGAAGCCAGCCCAGGTGGCTCTGAAAAGCACCAGATGGAGATTAAAGTCGTCAACCAAGAGCAGCAAACCACAAATTATCCATAATGGCAGTGACAACTTTTGGACCTAAATCAGTCAGAGTGTCACCAAGAAGGGTAATAAGACCAGAAACCTCACTGCCAAAAAATGTTCGAACTTGGATTCTTAAAGTCAGATATCTGTTCATTTTGTTTTGTCTGACTTGTTAAGCCTTCAGTCTCGTCGGTCAAAATAATCACTACTTTTGGGGTTATGGGGACATTAGATAATAGCATATCTTTTACAGTATAGTCTAGAATTAGTAGCAAAAAATTACAAGGCAGCTATGTAATATTTGCTTTGTGTCTATATAATATAATATCAAAATACAAACCTGTAATCCTGCAGGTGGGAACATCCGTTGTGTCTCACAAGATAACAACATACTTAGTGTGTTTAGTTTTCTGATTTCAGTATTCTTAACTGTGCTTAATTTTTATACAAAAGGATGCGATGCTGATGCTATTGTAAGTTACAACCTTGTTAACAACTTTATTAAACAGCCTCTGCTCTGTTTGAGAACTGAGGACGTGTCAGTGGGCCATCTGGAGAGTATTACAACAAAAAACTTGCAGGATTGACCAATAGGATATGAACTGTCTTTGTTGTTTCTCTCTCCCCCGTCTCTTTTGGTTTTTTTCCTCATACCTCAAGTACACAAACTCCAGAAATGAGAAGAGTGGGCGAGAGACAGGCAGAGAGACAGAGTGAAAGAGAGAGAGGGGCTGGGAGGGACTGTGGGTGAGGTTCACTTGGATCCCTTCCACTAGAGCAAAAATTGTTTAAAGAAGCAAGACGGAAAGTTCTGGAGCTCTAACAGTGCTAAAACACTTAGTGAGCACAGCAGGAAGAAGGAAGAATATTCATCCATTTAAGAACCATTAGGGATTTCTTTTAACACGGAAACAAACTGGAACTGAAGCCACATGGATTGATCTTTTTTCTTACTTTCAGTGTTCAGACTGTGTCAGTGGGTTTTACTCAGCAGGAGTGCTGCAGAAAAGGAGAAAGAGTGAAGTTTTTACTGCAGCAGTTTCAGCGGTGACTTGTTGATGGAAGTTCGAGTGATGTTGGGCAGAGTGGTTCCTGTCCTGCTCCTGTCTTTCTATCTGACTTTGGGTTCAGTCCAGAGCCAGGGTTCCTCTCAGGATGCCTTTATCATCCAGTACCTGGAGAGGAGGCTGTCTCAGATAGAGGTATGTACAAGCTGCACTTTTTCTTTCTTTTTTTTTTTTTTTTTTGCACAGCTAAAAACATTCATTTTTTTCACTGCTTACTCCACCTGATAATGACTGCAGACATATCTTAAACTTCATTTTATATCATTTTGAATAATATTTTTATCTTTGCATCTCTTGTCTGCACTTTTGCTGTTTTCTATTTTACCTTATATGTCATTAATTGTAAATCTGTATCTTTTATTATGTTTCGAATTTACATCTAAACATCAGCTACCTGCATCCGTCAGGCGACATCAGAGCACTATAATTTAAACCCTTGCAGCTGTTGCTCATACATGACTGACATGGAGATTTTCAACTTTTCTTGCTATGATGTTCTTTTAAAAATCACATGTTAAAATGAGCAGAATAATGAATTACGTAATGACAATACCACATGTGTTATGGTTATACCATGCTCAGATTATCTGGCTTCCACATTTTTGGCATCCACCTAATTTTATAATGTCTTCCTGTCACTGGTAAGAGCTGAGTCAACAAATCTCTAATGAATATCAATGAATGTGTTTGCCAGATCTGTAAAAATACAGTGTACTGCATGTCTCAGTGAGGTTGTGTGGTATTTTATTTCAGTGCTGCCAGGTTCTAGTGTGAATAATCTATCATTAGCATCGGCAGCGTTTAATGCTCATGCCGAGACAAAGTGCAACAAATTGTACTTTAATATACTTTTGAGGTACTTACAATTTACTTGAGTATTTCTATTTCACGCTACTTTGTACTTCTATGGCATTATGGAGGCAAATAATGATTCAGTTTTATTCATTGTGATTAAACCCTTAAGATGAACCATCTTGTTTTTGAGGACTCCTACAGTAAAATGTTTTACTTTATACTCCTTTACATTTATCTTGCAGCTTTTAAATCATGAATACATAAAAAAAAATCAAGTAAAACTAAATATGATACACGTTTATTATTTAAGACACCCATCAGTATAAGTAAGCTCCACTTGTACCACCTGCAGCATTAATGCATTATGTATTATAATCCAGTAATGTTTTGCATATGATTCTGAAACGGACAGCTATGCATAGTGTGTTTTTACTTTTGGCACTTTAAGTATACTTTGATGCTACTTGAGTAAGATTTTGAATTCAGGACTTTTACTTGCAAAACAGCATTTTTATACTGTGGTTTGTGTAAGTGATACTCATGTGACAATAGTAACTCAGCTCGAAAATATTGGTGTAATATCAACTTAGGCCCAGACACACCTAAATGACATCAAAGAACTAGTAGAGACAAAGCCAGTTGTTGCGTTGCTTCAGGTGTCTTGTGTCTAAGCAAAAAGTTCTTTGAAAATACCGCCAAGACTACAGCCAGAAGCCATCTTGCACAAATGTTCTGCACCTAATATGACGAGCCTGTTGAAATGAGCAAGGGTGCATTTTATTCCCTTTGAATTCACCAATTGTAAGAAGATGCATTCTTAAAAGGTGATATATTATTGCTTTAATTCTGTATTTATAACATTTTTCTGTGTCAATGCCAGGAGCGTCTGAGTCAATGTGAGCAAAAGACAGTGAGCGTTACCCAGAAGACCTATGACCTCTCCTCTGAAGTCAGAGGTTACCTGTCCACTCTCAATGTTCTGAGGTAGGCCTGTCTGTAAAACTAATGTATCATGTGACTTAATGAAGGAACCACAGTAGTTACTTAGTGAGATCTGTGATAATTAAATTGTTTTGCACCATAGGTCAGAAGTGAGGAGCCAGGTGGACAGCGTATGCGTGCGTGTAGACAGGGTGGAGAGAGAGCTGGAATATCTTGAAAACAAGATTCCCACTCAGACTGACATTGAGATGGAAGAGGCGCTGCTGGAACAACAGATAAAGGCTGCAGAGCTGGACCAGCTGAAAAAGAGAGCCACGATCAAAGTGGAGAATGGTAGGTACTGCACATTGTGTTTGTGTGTGTTGCTACATAGCGATTTTAGGGTTTGGGATGGGGGTAGGCCTTTGATGTAATAGTTAAGGAATGGGTAAGAGGTTTCTGCAAAGATAGAAGTAAAGGGGTGTGTGTGTGTGCTTGGATGGTATTAATGATTACCACATTTAGCTGTTTAGTGGTCAAAAAGAAAAAAAGGAACGGATACAGGATGTATTGCACAGGACATTGTGCTGCAGTTCATTCAGTCTTCTTTCCAACATCCCCAGACTGCAGCACAGCTTTGAATCAAATCAAGTCTCTCAAGATCGTGAAGAGGACAGGAGACCCTTATGGTTCCTGGTTCAGGGACCCAACTGAAGGATCAGAAAAGGTCTCTACTTTTTAAAGATGACATGATTACTGTGATAATGGACTGTTTACAGTGGAGAGATCTTTCTGTGTGGGCAGCAGACTTTCTCCCAGTATGGGGCTGCTGGTCAACAAATCTTAATTTTTGTACTTATATTTAGGTCTAATTACGGAAGCCCTGAGGGGCAAGTTAAAAAAAAAATTAATGTATGAAATAGAGTGGGAAAAAAAAATATTTGCGAGAAAAAAAATTAGAAGAAAAAAAATAATTTAGCAAGAAAAAAATGTTCTTGCAAAAAAAAAAAAAAATTCTGCACTTTATTTCACGCATGAATGGTTTTTTTGTAACTTAGAAAATGGATCACCAGAAAAAAAAAATCTCACTTGTCCCTCAAGGCTTCTGAATCTAATACACCCATTGATGTTAAACAAAAGGAAATTTGCCAAATGCATGAACACCACAGATTAATTAATAATATAATTGTACTTATAAAAAGAATAGAGGCCAAGCTGCAACTTCTCAACTGGTCACAACTGTAAATCTTTCAGGTCTACCTGCTCAGTGGAATTCGAAACGACACTCTGCTGGAGTACGTTTCTCTGCACAGTTTCACTGAGAGGACCACCAAACCACCAGCCAGGGTCGTGCAGCTGCCCTTCTCCTGGCAGGGAACAGGTCATGTGGTCTACAGCGGATTCCTCTACTACCACAAGGCGGACACTCCCAACCAGATATTGAAGGTGTGTGACTGAGTAAAGTAATCAGAGTCAGGCAGTTCTTTGTTACTTCTATGTTTGTATAACATAGGAGTTGAATAAAACAGTTTTTTCCCTGTCATGTTGAAGAAACACATTGCTTGGCAACAGTTACTGAGAACAGTTACTGACTGCTGATTGCAGTTCACTGATTGTGGATTTTGACAGTGGAGGTAAAACTGCAGTGCAGCTTTTGTCTGGAGACTGACTTTAGACCATTTCAAAACGGCTCAGACATTTGGAGATGATTGTTGCCTTATTTCCTGTTAGCTGAGGTCAGTGAGCTAACAATGCCAAAAGAAACAATTTCGTTCCAGTGAACTGAGTTGACTTTTCTCAATATACTCACAGTGTTTTGGAACAGATAATTGAGAGTCTACTGAGAAAAAGCATGTTTTAAAAAATAAATAAATACAATTATACTATTGGAAATACACTAGCTTGCAAACCCATGAGCACTGAGCCTAACTATAGCATGTTTAACACGATTATATCAGAATTGGATTACCATTATTGTACGCTTCCAATTGTGTACCTAAAAACATGTCTAATAAATCTAAACAAAATCAGTACTATAATGATAGTATTTCTGAATGTTTCCATTGTAATATGTTTCCATCACATAAAGGTAGACCTGTTGAATGGTACAGTGGTTGATAGCACACTGCTCCCAGGAGCAGGCCGACTACCAGTCTACAGTCTGAACCCTAACACCTACCTGGACCTGGCTGTGGATGAGCTAGGCCTCTGGGTCATCCACGCTGACCCCGAGTATGGAGAAAACCTGGTCATCACCAAACTGGACAAAGGTACAGAGTGTTTGTACATGTATGTATGGGTAAGGTAACTTGGTCAATAATTGGCTTTTTTTGTTTTTTGTTTCTCACCTCAGTAAGTTTGGCAGTGGAGTATACCTGGGATACACAGTGTAGAAGCCGTGATGCAGAGGGAGCCTTCCTAATATGTGGGACCCTCTATGTGGTCTACAACACACGTTATGGAGGTCGCTCCACCATACAGTGTCTCTACGACATCCATGACACCATCCACAGGTTGGATTACATACTAACAGACCAATAAGATACAGTATAGCCAAGATACTCGCACAAACACGAATTCTTATAATAAACTACCCCCATGTGTATGCACATGAAAACAAAGAGCTAAACTAAATGTTAAATCACAATGTTAAACTTTTTACCCAGCTCACACAAGCATACTTTGAATTCACATCATCATGATTTCTCGGCTGAAGCAATGTCTTAATTGGATTCTACATTTTCCTTTTTCTGTGCCATCCATCTGCAGTGGTGAGAGTCCTGTAATGTTCTTCCCAAAGCGTTACACCAGCCACAGCAGCATTCACTACCACCCTGGAGAAAAACAGCTGTACACCTGGGACGACGGCTACCAGACGATATACAAAGTGGAGACACGCAGAAATGACCAAATCCCTGCAGAATGAGGATGATCTGCGGTGTTCATCCTTTTAAAACGTGTGTTATCTCTTCAAAAATAATAAAAATGATGCAAAAACAGCACTTATAGAAACATCAGTTAAGGAAACTTATTGATAAGCAGCTTAGATTCAACTGTTGCTCAGTACAGTGATCCTTTGCTGGCAATGGATGCTACCTTTATCACTATTAATCTTACAGACATAAAGATCATGTCCAAGCAAAGGCTTTTTATACATTATGTAGGCTTTACTTTGTATTACCACAATAAAAAACATTAATGTGTCATGTGGATTTTTTAGTTGCCCTCAATGAATGATTTAAAATGCTACAATAAGATAAGAGTGCGGGTCCAAATGTGGCATACAGTTGTAAATGTGGAAATTTTGGAGCTTTCTAAGTACTCTACTCTTTTGCTTTTTATTTGAAAATAACTTACACCTGTGTCACTGCTTAAAGGCAAAATATCTATCTATCTATCTATCTATCTATCTATCTATCTATCTATCTATATATATATATATATATATATACACACACACACATATATATATATGAATGAATGACACAATAGTTTCAAAAACTACATTTCACGTCTCATTAACTTTTTTTAAACATATTTTTTTTTTAGCAGAATAGGAAATATAAATGAACTAAAAAGAAGTTTCTTCAACTAACTTACTCACTCAATCATCTAATAATTGATCTGAATGTAATAACATATGAAAATGTTGTAATATCTCTTTGAAACAGAGCTCCTTTATAGCTATCTATTGTTATTACCAGAATAACTGGAAGAACTATTTGTATCCTATGGCAGGATATTTTGGAGATAACAATGGCCATCAGCCTATTAAACATTTACCATTATCTGAAATTTAAACAACTAAAGAGGGTATTGCACCATTTGCATGATCCCCACATGTTACAGTAATAAGTCAGGAAAGAGAAGACTAATCCACATAAATTAGTGATTTACCAACAGAACTGTATCGTGAAACCAATATTCCCAAAAAAGGGGTTGTGTCCTCGTTATTTAAAATGACCATAGACAGGCTATAAAATCTTTATTTACAGTGTGTGCATATGACACACTGTGTATATTCTGAGTCATCCCGCCCATTTTCAGTTGACGGTGACGTAATTGAATAAAGGGGGCAAGCTTACTATGACCGTTGAATTTGACAGCAGCGACTCCACCAACAGGGGACTCCCTGAACGGGGGCGGTGCCTTACGTCCTGCGTCACATAGGCTGTTGTGTGCCTGATGCGCGTTCACGTCGGCTCGCAATGGGTCGTCTCGTCATATTTTTTTTAAAAAGTCAAACCAACAAAAACGTGACTTATGAAGTTGTTTTTTTTCTCTTTCATTAACCCCAAATTTCATGTCTTTTTTAAAATATTATATATATATATATATATATATATATATATATATCGATATATATATACTATATATATATATTAATGATGATGATATATACCAAAACAGTATATATATATATATATATATATATATATATAATGCAACTGTGACTTAACTCCCAGTGCATATTTTCATGACTTTTATCTCACTGCTCATTGACCAGCATAACATTATATGATATTTCTTCATAGATGACTAGCCCTTGCATTCCAGGCAAAGTTTCAAATTTCCTGTTTGCTACACCGGTGTGAAACCAAAAATATAAATTATAGGGGAACATGAATAGTATTTTCTGTATGCTTTCACACTTGACATGCATATAACTCCCGTCATACTATATACATGAGCGTGCACACAGAGCACGAGACGGTTACGGAGCTCGCTGCAGCGTGCACTGTTACGTCCTGCTAAGCCACGCCCACCGCTCGCGCACCACCAACAGCCGGCCGAGCATTGTTCATTGCGGTCATTTTTGAAACGGAGCAAACTGTGTCCAGACAGCGTTGCTCCTCTGTTAACCTCCTCTGGAAACCCGTGGACAACTATGAGAAGGAGAAGCAGTAGTAACGCCAGCAGGAGAAGCTCAACTATTAGGAGACGCAGTGACAATTTGCGTTTTGATGAATTCGGCTTTGCTCTCACTAAACGAAAGGACCAAAAACTTCACCATCGATGTCACGACTACAGGTGAGGGACACGGAAGGTAACGTCAACGCTAGCTCCTCAAAACAAAACAAAAACACAGTTAAAGCTCTTTAAGCTTTTTGTTTGCTGTTATCTGAAGCTAAATTGACAAGACCAAGAGCATTTAAAGTTCGCGAGGACGGTTAATTTTACGGTTGTGTTCACTTTTTAGTCGTGTTGCCGTACTCGTATCACTTTGTTCCTTTTTTTAAATGGTTGTCAACGTTAAACCTCAATAAAATTGTGTCAGGGGTAACGTTAATGAAATCTTGTTTAACCAGTTCGGCATTTGGAAAAAGTGAAAATTACACCCATGCCTTTGTGTCGTTTAATGTGTGTTTAAAGTGGTGTTTTGCTAAATTTGAGGTAATATTCAGCCAGGAGCGTTTCTAAGATTTGAGGACAAAAGGGGGGCTTAGGTTAGCTCTGTTGTGTCAAAGACTGTTTCCCTGTCAGTATGGGTTTCCATTTATCTAAACCAGAACCAAATCCTTAGGTATTTATGGTTTGACATTTACAGCACAAATCGGTTTATGGTATAATTACAAGACAATAAAAAAATAACAGATAAAAAAAAACAAATAAAAAAACACAAGAAAAGAAAACACTGAAGGACAAAAACCTGAAAATAAAAATCAGAGGCCAGAGGGTCAATAGTAGAAAAAAAGCACTGGAACCACTTCTATTTGAAATTATTTAGATCTTTTAATTTGTTTTTCATAGATGTATTTTCTTATATTTTAATATTTCCTGATCTATTTTTTCTTTTAAATGTTTTATATGTTGTATTTTATATTGTTTAAACTGTCGTTTTAGCACTAGAAATTTGATCAATGCAATCCTATTGTTCAGTGGTGAACCTTAGGAGCTACATAACCAGTCCTGCTTCTGCCCCTCCTTAGCATCTTGTCCAAATCCATTTTATATGATTTTTATTAGAAAATCAATCAAACAAAACAATCTGTTATTACCTCCTCGAGGATCCTTCTCTAGAAAATTTTGATGAGCAAGCTTTTTTAAATGCTTTTTGTTTTTTACTTTGGTAACTTAAATACCCTTAAAAAGATTTTTTCCCAAGTGAATTATGAATTAAACATGGATCCATATTATCCTCTTTAAGGCGCGCCCTTATTTTGAAATTCTGTGTCACCATGAGACAGCGTCCGGCGGATGATGGCGAGAAGCGACAGAAAGATGTTGAGGATAAAGCTTTTTACTCGGGAATAAATCATCAGTGTGGAAATGTTTTGTTTTCGGAGAAACTGCGAGTCAACAGACAGCACACGTCATACGTAAACAAAAGCTGTATTCAGGAAATAGGATGTACCTGCTGGGCCACTTCACAGACTTCTTGCTAATATTACCTTAGCAATGTTGACTGAAAAAAACGTGCATGTAAGACTGAAAGTCATCCGTGCTGTTCTGTCAGGAGATACAGGGACTTAATCCAGCGGCAAGTAAGTCAAAGCATAAATAATAAAGTGGTAAAGTTAGGAGTAGAGGCAAACTCCGCTAGCCGCTAGGCTAATTTGTGCAATGTAAAATGCCATAGGCTTATGCTAACGTCATTAGCATGTTGTATATGTGGGCGTAATGTGACCTACCAAAGACAGTTGTTTTGCCTGTTATGCTTGATAGTTATTATTGAGTTTTATATTTTATCGAAAAGCTGTTGTTAATCCACGTTTTGAGGATGTTGAGAGAAGTCTGTAGTCATGCCAGACAGCCCTGAAAGGGGTTGCAGCTTATCCTGTAACCGCCTGTTAAATAAGCACATAGTATTGGCTCATATCGGTCGCAGGCCCCTAAATCAAATCGAATCGAAAACGTATCGTGGTAGACTTTGCGTTATCGGCAAATATCATATTGTTGTCCAAAGTATCGGTATAATATTGTATTGTGATTCAACCAGTGATTTACACCCTTAGTTAACAGTGGTGGAATGTAACTAAGTACAATTATAAGTGCTGTTTGAATGGAATGACAGTTTATTAGATGTGGGGATAAAAATAGTCATAAAATTAAATAATTTAAAAATAGGCCAATTTGGTGATTTCTTGTCAGACAAACCTTTGAGATAGAATCAAGATTATTAGAGGTTATATAAATGTCTCCACTGCTTGTCAAATTCATTAGTTTGGGGGGAAAAGTCCCGTTACTTCCAGCACTTCTGAAAGTAGGTAACTGGAGCTGTGGAGAAAAGTCCCTCAAACCACACTGAAATGATTTCAGCGATCACAGGATGAAAAGCAAAAGTAAAATCTAGTCATGCACACTTTATACTTAGAGGGAAATAGAAACTGAATGAGGTCAGAGGAGTCACATCAAGTCAGGCCGGGTGTGATCATTGATGATCATCCGTCTTTGAATCATCAGAAGATGAACGCTTGATGACCAGTGTTTACAGTGAAAGCCAATATCTGCCTGATTCCTATAACTGCTGAATCAGTCCGAGCTCACCATGTTGTTGTTTTCTCTTTCAGCTACCCCCAGCTGAGCTCAGTGAGGGTGAAAGAGCTGTGTGAGCTGCTCAGCTACTGGAATGGAGCCAGCTTCATCTGCAAGAGCCAGGTTGGACACTGTGTCATATAAACTGGCTCACATGTTAGACAAAAGGAGGGAGAATACACAAACAAGGGCAGAGGTCAATTATGAAACTATTTATCAAATGATTTCATTTAGAAAACAAATTATGAGAACGATCAGTAATGTCAGTGGTGTATGCAAGTGCCAGGGTAAGTGGAAAATAGCGTATGAAGATGTTGAATGCCAAAGATAAAACAAAGCAACCATGTGGGAGTGGAGAGAGCTGTAAGAGAGCGTGGCGGACTAAACAGGGCAACTTTTAAGGCTCGCTAGCTCACAAACAACCTGCACTGCCAGCCCACTACCTCAGAGCGAAGGAGAAACCCAAGCAGGCAAAGCAGAAACACAGGAGAGGGTCATCACACTTGTATAAACTGAGAAAAAGTTAAGATGTTAATCATCACCCCTGATTTTTCAGCACTGTTACCATGCAGTTATTGTTTTATCAGACAACTTGTGTTCTTCACTCTCTTGCTGTGTTTTCAGATTGAGCGATTTATCAGGATGGGTGTTCCTCCAAGCCTGCGAGGGAGAGTATGGAAGTGTCTTCTCACCATTGACAGCCTCAAAGAAACCAGTGATTTCAACTATCAGGTAAAGTGTGACATGCAATGGAACAGACTGCTTGTGTTATCCTAATATAAATAATCTTGCAAACTGATTTGATTTGATTTATTTAGTACATATTAAAAAAAACAGCAATTTTATACATTTCAATAAAAGGAGGCATGCAGGGGAAACAAGTGAGGTTCCCCATGAAACTATCAATCAGTGCATACAGTCTCTTATCATTGATAAGAAAAAAAAGTTATAAAATTGTTTAAAAATATATATACATATAGGCCATAATAAAAAAAATCAGCTTCTAATGTATGCAAGTTGACATTCCCTCTACGGTTTGCTTTTGAGCTGAAACAGTTAGTCAATTAATCAATGTCACAAAGTGAATTAGCAAATAATTTGAGGATCAAATATTTGCTTCAGCAATTTGTCAAAACAAAAAAAAACCAATATGACAATTTCAGATTCTCTGATGTGAAGAATTACTGCTTATCAGAGAGGTGCTGGGCTGTTTTAGAATATGAGATGTCCCTGCCAATCTACCACAGTGATTAAAGCAGAGCTGTAGACTGTTTAAAAGTAGTCACTTTGTTTAAAATAACTTTTATTAAATAAATTAAATCAGCAGTGAGACCACTTGTATTCTGATTTACAATTTTATCCTTCCCATAAATGCTACACGAAGCATTGGCCGGCAGATGTCCCCATTTTGCCTCATTGTGTCAGAAAGCTTAATTTTCACCATCGCTACCCATAAAAATACTTTTATTGTAGTTAAACAGGCTGGCTCTGCATGTTTTGCTGCCTGAACAATCCTGGTCATTCAGTAGCAGCAGAAATGTCACTAATTGATTTTTAATAGTGAAATGTGTCGGGCTTTCGCCAACAGAAGTGTTTGTTAGAGGTGCGAGGGCCCCTGGTGGATTTGGGAGTCAGTGAGTATGGCATCCTGTCGGCGATCACCACACTCAGCGAAACCCAGAATGATCTGGGTTTGAATAATCAGCAGCCCTCCAGCTGCCCCGAGCGCAGATACTCTGTGGACGACATCACACTCTTCAGACAAATCGCCCTCGACCTACGTGAGTTCACAGGGGGGAATTAAGTTGTATAGGACTAAAGTGTGTGTACTTTGAAAGTTTTGTGTTGAGAACATGGTCTCAGTTTTTTAAAGGGAGGATGTTTTGGCGATTGAGAACAAGCAGATTTTAGATCTATTGTCAGGGAGGAAAAGTAGAGGCATACGTTGGACTAATTTGATCTGTTCCACAGAACGTTCCTTCCCGACGCACCGCTCTCTGATGGGGGAGAGCCCAGAAGCCATTGAGGGTCAGGCGAAACTCTTCAGGATTCTCATCGCTTATGCTAAATACAGCCCAAAGGTTGGATACAGCCAAGGTAATGAGTGGTAAAATCATATGACTTTGCTATATTTATTTAAATAACACATTTGGAATCCTAAGAGCAGTCTTAAACCAGTATAAAATGCCGCTCTCTTTGCCTCCCAGCAAATAACATTTAAGTGATTATAATCAGGCAGTTGGTTCTGTTTCAAACGCCCATTGAGAGGATGTTTATGCAAATCATTATTTTCCACATTCTTCAGTAATTTAATGAAGATATCTGCAGTACACACTGTGAACACTTGATGGAAGCAGAGGCCTATTAATCTAAAGAGTAACCGCCTTATGTTTTTCTTTGGTCATAAATTCTGAGTGAGCTACAAAACACATCTTTTTCACATTATTAATTACACATAATATCAACAATAATATTTTTCATTTATTATTTATAATAAGCCAATGTTCTAATTGATATGTGTACATATATAAGACACATTTGAATGTAGTTTAAATATTCAGTAAAGGTTGATATTGGATGAAAAAAATTTGCAGTACACAATGTGGACACTGGATGGAAGCAGACGATTATTAATACAAAGAGGTACAACTTCATGTTCTTCTCTGCTCAGGAAGTCTGAGTCAGATGAAAAATGTATTCCACATTATTAATTACACATAATAGTAATAATAATATTTTTGGATTATTATGTATAAGAAACCCATGTATTTATATATCATTTATTTATTTAAAAATATTTATTAAAGGTGAAAATGGGATGAAAAAAACAAAAACGCCAATCTGGGTGAAAATCAGATTGCAAAAACATAATTTATGTTTTTATTTTTATTTTTTTCAGTAGCTCTGGATTATCAGCAGCTCTCTTTAATTATTATGTTAAGATCAGAAACTTGTACAAAGCGGTTCTCGCCATTCTTGAGAGGCTGCAAAACCTGAACAAAAAAGATCTTAAACCTGAAGTCTTGAATCCCTATATATTTGATATATTTTCCAAAGGACTGCACATTCATTTTTTAGTTTTTGCAATTTTATTGCTTTACTTTTTGTTTCTAGAAAATAGTGTGTCCATTGTGATAGCATGGCATAGCAGTAAGTGGAAAAATCTAATGAAACTTTCCTTCTATTCTTGATTAATATTTTATTCATGGTTTACATTTCCCACTCTCCAGTGATACCTCTCCGCATTACACTTTGACCTGCCATGTATGGAAACATTAACCACTGCATCTTTCCTTTCCTTATGGCGAGATCAGATATGCATATTTTGCTATACAAAGCATGCTGAGGTTATGCTCTGCCATCTTGCTTAGTCATGTACTTTACTGCTCCTTCTAATGAAGTATTTTTGTCACGTCAGCCATTTCAGAAACATGTTTGGACCTGCTTCTTAAATGTTTATAATGTAGTGTATCAAACACCCATACCTGATACTGTAGGTAATGCAGTTTTAATTTTGGAAAAATTCTGTGCGTGTGTCTCACAGGGATGTCCTACATAGCTGCAGTGCTGCTGATGCAACTGGGAGAGGAGGAGGCGTTTTGGGCTCTGACAGCCTTGTTGGATAAACCCAAATATTTGGCCGAAGTGTTTGACCTCAGCCTCACCAGGTAAAAATGGGCTAAAAGTAAATAATAAATAAAGATACATACAGTACATGTAAATAATACTGAACTGTGAACAATAACTCTAAAGTGATTATACAGATGATTTAAAATGTACCACAAACTACTGGATGTAATGAACTTTTAAAATAACAAAATTTCTTTAAAACAATAATAAAGGGAAATCAGGAAAAAGGTAAATTTCTGTTTTTACATTTTTATGGTGCTTTGTGATGCAGTGTATCATCAAAACATTACCAAGTCTGATCCACACTCAAAGTGGCATTTTCTATTGTTTGTTTGTTTTGTGCAAAGAAAGATTACTTTTTTTGTTACATATAAAATAGGAAGAAAGCTGTTGGAAAGAGTAAAGCCAACTATGTACAAACAGCAGGGCACTTGTAGCAACATAACTTTTGCATGGGGCTCAATAGAAGAAACCTAATTTCAATCCGTTATACAGGTTTGACAAACAACACTTCTGTGGTGTAATTTGTGTATGGCCATATGATGTTGATATATGTATATATATATATTTAAAATTCCAACTACTCACTTTTTGCAGTTGCACCTGAAAAATATATCTGCTAAAATTGTTCCGAAACATTTTTTTAATGTGATTCCCAAACTCTGTTGCTGTTTTCTTGAAATTCTTGATTCAGTAAACTAAAAACAATTATCGTTGGTCTTCTCAGGGTCCAGCATCAGGTGAAGGTGTTTGACCAGTTCCTGAAACACAGGAAGCCACAGCTCTCTCAACACTTGGTGAGTGTTTTTGGATTTTTACTTCAGGTCAGATTTTCTCTCACTTGGGTTTTACTGATGACACACTTCATTTCACTGTAAAGTGACAAGCTGAGTAGGAAATGTTTCAAGTATGAATCCTATCATGTATTTATGCTCAGACATTGAAAACTGGGAAGGAAAATAGTATCTGATTGTACTGAATTTTTGTGAGTTGACTGAGAGGGAAAGGACACTAAAAACACAAAGACAAGAAGTATCTTAAGTGTGTGTGTGTGTGTGTGTGTGTGTGTGTGTGTGTGTGTGTGTGTGTGTGTGTGTGCGCGCGCGCGCGCGCGCACGCGCATGTCAGTATGTGAGTGTTTGCAGAATTTGTTTTTTAGGCCAGATATGGCCAGGTGTTGAGTAGTTCCTCCCATCTGCGAGGAAGAGGTCGCTGTAATGTATCCATCAGCAGCTGGGCCTCTCCTGTCATTCACTACATTAGGCTCTAGGCTCGTCATGTTCAGCAGCATGGGGGGTTGCAGCCTACAGCTGTGTAATTTCCGTCCCCTGCCTCTACTGTTATTTAACTATTTTTACTAACTTCAAATAGCCCCCAGCTCTCCCACCTTCCTCCCAAATGACCTCCATGCCAAATTTAAGCCTCCCAGGGCTTGATATCTTGATATGGGATGGATTGCATTGGAATTTTGTACAAACATTCATTGTTTCCAGAGGATGAATCATACTGACTTTGGTGATCCCCCAACTTTTCTCATAGCGCACCATGAGGTTTATATTTCTAGTTCTCAGCAAAACATCTCAACAGCTAATAAATAAGTTTCCATAGAATTTGGTAGAGATATTCATGTCCACTTTTGAAAGAATTGTAATACATTTGGTGGTTTCTTAACCTTTCACTTTTTAATTTGTCCAAAAATCTTCTATATGGCTAAATGCCTGCAAAATTGACATTACCATCAGCTTCAGCTGTGTCAAATTGCCAAATCATGCTTTACTATGATGACTTGTGAGAAAAATTATACCTAATAAATATAACAATTGTTATTAGGGCTGCAAAATATGCAAAAGAAATCCTATTGTGATTATTTTGACAGACAGGGCATTGCGATATAAGTTGCAATTTAAGTAGGAATAGTACATTTTATATTTCTTTTTTCGAAAAAAAAGAAAACGATGTGATTTTTGATGGCATCTGTAGTAAACAAAAATGCTCCATTTTGTCTGGAATGTGCTTTGTAGGCTGGAGCGTTTCTGTAGCTCAACAGTGTTTAGTTTTTTAATGGTATCAAAAATGCAAGAAAAGGAGCGCTTCCTGGCTTTAAAGTCAGTCTGTTCGAGGTTCTCTTTTTCGTAGGGATGCACCGAGACTTGAAAAATCAAAAGAAAACTCCAAGATATTCTCTTTAAAAGGTTGTTTTAACATTTTAAAGACTGTGCCTTGGAGTTTTCTTTTGATTTTTTAAAAATGTATAATGGTATGTTGTGACAAATTTTACCTTTATTAAAAAAATGTAGCTCCTGGAATTTGAATATTGCACTTGATAATATTGTGAGTTTGATAATATTCTGATTAATTGCTCCACCCTTATTGTCTTTGAAAGCATGTTAGCATGTTTATGTGGACATTTAACTCAAACTCTACTGCGCCGAAGTACAGTCTCATAGAGCTGTTTGCATGACCGTTGACTCTGAAGGCAGCAGTATGCTTCATCAGTTGCCTGGGTCCAGACCTTTGAATCCGCCCTCTCAACTGAGTTTGAGTTGACTGATTCTGAGGATGGAAACTGTGTCACAAGTTGACAGTTCTTTCTGATAACATGCAACTTCATCTGTGCTTGTCACATGGTCAAACAGCTTCAGAAACTGTCCTTAGTCCCTTTTGAAAATAGTGAGCCTTCCTCTGAGTGTTCCTCTTAGCCATGTTACAGTTGCAGTTTAGTTCTCCACTGTTCAGAATCACTTCTACCATTTGTGCTGCTCAAGTGTCTTTGAAGAGATTGTTATACTTCACGTCGACTCAGCAAGTCTGGGAGGAAAGCTGCCCTTTTGAAGCCAACACACATACACACACACAGCACAGGGGCTTATAGTAGACACAATAGTTACCCGCCCTTACAGAAAAAATCTATTACACATCAGTGGTCAGCGTTTCCTTTGTAATAGAGCTGTTGAGTAAAGTAAAGTAATTTTGTACTTGGGCTGTACCCACCAGACCCGAGCAAACAGCGACTGAATGCATTGTTAGTGCCACACATTAAGGGCCCATAATATTATAGTCTTTTTTGTGAGACACATGTCCACAATTTCAATGATTAACTTAACAAGACATGTCCTGCAAATTACAAAAACAGTATTACTATAAAAAATCAATAAGGTGTATTGGGGCAGGGGTGGGATTATTAGGTATTATTGAAAAAACAAGGGGAAATGTAAGTAAAACTAAAATTCTAGTAATTACATATTCAAAAAAGAAAACAAAAAAGAATTTACAGAAAAAAATGACAAAAAAATTAAATTTACCTCTTGTCTTAACATTGTTTTCTTCGATTTTAATTTCTGTTCTTTTTGTTTATTTTTAGGTAATTTTCTTGTAACCTTTTACTGATTTCTTGCTCATTTTTTGAGCAATTTCTTGTTAAGTTTCTCATTACCTTATTGTGTTTTTGAAAGAAATCTAACCAATGTGCTTAGGTTTCAAGGGTTAGGAAATTCATTCAACAATGTCTCCACATCAACTAAACTGCATATGTCTTGGAAGGGTGTTTCAGTGAGGAGCTCAGTAAAGGAGTAAAGTTGACAGAAACTGGCAGAGAAGCAAGTCTTCAATCCATTTGCTTCTGCCAAATCACCCCCCCACTGTTTTCCCATCCTCCCTGCAGGAGTCAGTAGGAGTCCTATCAGTCCATTTTGCGATGCCATGGTTCCTCACTCTCTTCACTTCCCTGCCCTGCTGGGACTCTGTGCTGGCTGTCTGGGATCTCATCATTCTACACGGTATGTATTCACACATGCACAAATGTACAAGCAAGCTGATGAAACAGACTGACATTATTGTAGATTTATCATTTGCTCACATTCACTCAGTGGGAAAGGGGGAATAAATTAGCTTTAATCTGTAGTCTTAAATGCCCAAGAAAATAATTATCTCTTTACTCCGACTTTTTTTTTTAAATTAATGTGTGCATAATTCAGTTTGATCCAGTGCCAGGGAAAAGATAAGTGCGTAAATTAGAGTGGTTAAAAGGAATACTTCACCCACAAAAAAACTATTTGTCGAAGTCAACTTAATTGTTAATTCTGCCATATGTAGAGGACACAGTTCATCAAGGTTATGCTCACTTTTCACTGTTGAGGCATGCAAGGTAAAAAAAGGTTTTGTTTATGAATTCTGTGTTATATAATGTGAGTAATGGATATGCAAATGGTCATGTTTCGGGTGAATGGGCGCCTGGTGGCTCAGTGGATAGAGCAGCGCCCCACATACAGAGGTTGTATCCTCGCCACAGCGGCTGCGGGTTCGATTCCGGCCTTGACCCTTTGCTGCATGTCGCCCTCTCTCTCTCCCCCTTTCAAGCTTAAACTGTCCTGTCCATTAAAGACAATGAACCCCCCCCCCAAAAAAATGTTTTGGGTGAGGTATTCCTTTAATTGGTCGGTATGTCACATGTAATTATTTTTTTCAATCCTATATCCTTCACACCGACTTTGTATTGAAAAAGTGTTTTGTGTATACAGTAATCATTTCTGGAAATCTTTCTGTCTCTCCTCAGGCCTGTCAGCTGTGTTTCGCACTGCTTTGACCATCATGGAGCTCCTGGAGCCTCAACTGATGGACCTGAGTGATGAGGGAGCAGTGTTACCCCTGCTGTTGAGAGTGCCTGTTGATGTGTGAGTAAAATTAAGTTTAACATCAAAAAAGCATCATTAATGAACACTGCCTGGTCTGTAGACAAACTGTTGTTTCTGTGCTTGCAAACAGAAATTATCTAACATAAAATATATAAATATACATCTCAGTGACTTATGAAATCTTTTGGTTTTATTCTTCCAAATGTGGGCAGTTTGAATCTGTCTATAATCTACATTTTGTTTAGCACAAAACACCATGAGACATGTTGTCTGAGACCTGCATCCATGAATATTGTCCCGGACCACCCTCGTGAAAGTATTGAAAGCGATGGTTCTTTCTGAAGAATGTGCAGCACAGTTCTCAGTGCTGAGAGTTTTAGACCCGGTCTTAAATAAAACCCCAGGCAGCTCATGAATATCAATCAGCTCATCAGCACTGGACATATTTTGACACCAAGCATTCCAGAAAACGCAGAATGTCATTGTTTTGCCGTGGTTGTCTTTGTACATGTTTGGATTAAACATCCTTTATGCTAAATTAGTTTCTTCAATGGCAGCCCACGCTGCTTTCAGTGGAACCCCTCTGTCCGTCTCTCACTACATTGAATATAAACGTCACATGCAGACGGGCATGTTTTGTTGACATGGAGCTGTAGTTATGGCAACTCAGCAGGGTCACTAGGTTTGTGTATACAGCCAGTGTGTTTGTGACGGACTGGTGCACAGTTATCCAGTTTATCATATTTGTTTTAATAGATAAGCTCCCTTTCAACTACTTAAATTTCACAGTCGTATGTGCTTGTGATTGCAGAATAGGCCCCACTGTTTGGGCCTAAGTTTGTTTACTTTGGACAAAGATCTGTTCAGGAGACTCTGGATAAATGAAGGCCATACAGCCAAGTGGTTTCCATGAAGGTAGCTGTGTCACAGGCCGTGATAAAGCACTTTATCATGAGCCAGAGGGGGGTGAAGGCGTACTAGGTACGCACCAATGACTTGCAAAGTGGATTATGAAGGACAAATCTTTGGGATTATTGTGGGAAACAGCTAAACGAATGTTTAACTGGCCGTCTGATTAGTCTTTTAATGCTTTACTTGCAACATTTTATTGCTCGTTTTCATAACCACTAAATAGCACAGACAGGCTCCAATAATAACTTATGTTTTCTGCACTACAACGAAAGAAACAGGACATTCTGATCCATGTGTGAACCTCTTCTTCTGTTTGTATATGCATGCATCAAGGGCAGCAGTGACAGTCCCGTTTTGTTCGAGCTCTGGTGTTCAGTGGGCAGCCTGCCACCATGTCACATTGAGAAGTCCTTGTTGCCTGCTTGGCATCGTTACGAAAGCCTGGTCAGAAGTCAACACTAAGTGGTCCGACTGTCTCCCAGGGCAGGATCCTCTTACGCTGGGAAGATACTGTTGAAGAAATAGGGGAAGGGAGTGAGTGTGTTAAAGAGCGAAAGGAAGATGAATGCAGGGTCAGAGAGAGAGAGAGAGAAGATACACTAATTGGGGAGGAGGAGGGGGGCAGAAAGAGAGAGAGAAATTAAGGAGAAGAGCAAGGCAAGATCTTCAGCCTCTCTTAATTTTCCTAAGGATCTCAGCTCTTTAAGTCTCTGTGAATGGCATAAATAGGAGTTGTCATGCACCAATAAAGCCCATTCTGATTAATGGTTGGTTGAAAGGCTCATCCATCTCATGTGTCTGTCTGTCTACACCGGGCTGTCAGTCAGCTGTCACCTCAGTCATAGGCTGCAACAATGACTCCCAGCACACCCTACGTCACCAAAGAGCAGATTCACACTCTATGAAGGAAAAACACTTTGCTTGTATTTCTTTATCCTTATCCTCATTTAAACGTTTGGTTTCGGTATAGATAAGTTGAGCAGCACTTTTTCTTCTCTCCCCCACTAGTCAGTATTTGTACCAGCTCTGCTCTCCCAGTCTGTTTTTAGCCATCCTTTTGGTGTGGCTCCATGGATGACAATGTCCACCTGTGGGTCTGTCTAACATTTTGGTCCAGACTGAAATATCTCAAGACTTACTGGATGGATTACCATTCAGTTTGTATCGGGTATTCACAGCCTACTAGAAAAATATAATCAATTGTTTCTTCATGATTGAAGTTAAGTGGGCAGACTAAAAACATTATCTTATAAGATAATAGAGGTGTTGGCGAAGTTTTCCTTTGGGAGCGTAATTTGCAGTTAAAAAAAGTTAAGATATTGCAGTGATATTGTGTATCATGACCAAAATATTGTGATAATATTGTATCATCAGGCCTGATTCCAACCCCTGTGTCCCTGTCAGAATGAGTTGTAATCACTTTGGGAACTTTTGAGTGGGAAAGTTTGCCAATTTTCAACTAGCTCTGTGTCACTGCATTGTGGGCAGTGTGGAGGAAAGCCAGACACTGTTCATCTGCACACACTGCCCAGACAGTGGTGACACTGAGCTGGTTTGAAATTTGCAAAGTATCCCTTTAATTTTTATTCATTGTGCTGTTATCAGGAACATCAAATGTGTAGTCTGCGTGAGCTATTGATTAGTCACAAATTAATATTTGTTAGTCCTGTCATCTGGCTTGAACACAGTGTTTGTGTTTGTGGTGAATCTAATTATTTATCACAGTAAATTATAGCACTATACATTTTTCATCATTGCTCTCCATACAGCCTAAAACATCCACTGTTGCACAGCTGACTTACTTTCCTCTCTTTCAGCACCTATATTTCATTGTTCCTCCTCCAGTGTCCATATCTCCTGTGCCCAGTCCTGCTGGCCTGTTTCCCCCTTCCCACTCACTGCCTATGCACACTGTTTTTCCAAATGCCCTCCACCGGTCCTATCTCTTTCTCTTTTGTTTGCCCCCTCCTTCACAGTAGTCAATTCCCATAAACCTCCCCTGGGCTGTCCCTCCTCCCCCATGTTCTCATTTACTTTTCGGCACCCCCTCTCCTCCTAGATGCCTCTTTTCATTCAATCATTTATCCTCATTGACACAGTGACACCCTCGTTCAGCCTGAGGGGTCCACACATCATTTGTTTACTTCACACTGACAAGGCTGTCTTCAATAAAGTCTCTGCTTAACTTTCTTCCCTTCTCTTTTCTACATTTTAAAATTCCCAAATGCATTTAGACCGAGGATCACTCCGTGGGTCTCGCTTGTGTTCTTTCTTCTTTTGACATGATATGCATTTCAATGATGAGCGAACTAATTCTTTTCACAATATTAGCTCTTTTGAGTGTGACATAAAATTGTTTTGATCCTTTTGAGTTTTGATACTTTTTGCAAAAAAAGGTGTCGGTTTCTCTGTGACACTCCGTTATGGTACATGCACGTTTAACAGCCAGTGCTGCCAGCGCCTCAAAACTCCTCTCCAGTGCATTACCAGTCATCAAGTTACCTCAATCAGATGATGATCTTTTGTTCTTTGTTTTAGACTATTTTTGGGGCCTTTTGCCTTTAATCAAGAAGACAATTTTAGCATGAAAGGGGGAGAGAATGACTTGCAACAAAAGGCCAAGGTTGGAATCAAACCTCCGGCCGCTGCAGCAAGGACATAGTCTTTGTACATGGGGCGTCCGCTCTACTGGGTGCGCTACTGGGTGCCTCTGATCTGTTGTTCTTTGAGGAACAAGTAGCAGATGTTCCACTTACTCCCACTGCCTTTTTCTTTATATTTCATGGCTGATCTCTTTCCGTTGCTTGTCGTTATCAATTTGTTGTTTTAATTCTAAAATCCAAATTTTAGACAAAAGAGCTTTTAGAATATTTTATATTCCTTAAGTTAAGCTACTTACAAACTGAATATACCTGTATGGAGGATGCAAGTCATATCTGTGAAAGTATACTGAGGTCAGTACAGTTTCTGGACACAGAAAAGTCAGATGATATCTAGAGTTGTTCAACTGTTGCCTGGATCTACAAATGAGTGATTTACTTAATGTAGCAGGCAATCATTAGTGAAATACTTGCTGGGATCTTTTTAAATGAGCTGAAAGGGTCTTATACACATCATTCATTCTTCTTTTCTTATGATCTCTCTATTTTCATTCTCTCCCAAGCACACTTTCTATTGCTTTCTAAAACCATTTATCTTTATATGAGGATGGATAGCTCAACCATGTAATCTATCTCAATTACATATCACTGTTTTATCACCTTCTCCCCTCCTCTGTCTCCGTCACCTCTTCCTCCATTATTCTCTCCTCACATTAATGTTGCATTATATTCACCTGCATGTCCACACCTTAATTAATAAGAGCCAGGGACAAATGATAGGTTCACAATTATTTATTTATGTTTGTAAACCACACCTAACATAAAACACAATGACAAACAAAACATTAGAATGTTCATAAGGGAAGAAAAATGTATACTCGTGTGTAATATCACAAACTGAGAGGGGGAGTGTTACTGAGAAAAATCATAGAATAAGAAAAACAGAGTATTTACATATCATATGCATAACCATACTGACATATTCATACACTCAAACATTCATCTGCATTCATGCTTGTATACTGTATGTACATACAGTGCACACTGTAAGAAATACTGGCCAAAATAACAAAGATGCACAAAGTATCAAGGTTATTTCTTTTGTTTTGAATTTATTAAAAATAACAGACCACTTTGTTGTTTATATATAATAACTCTTGCTCTGTCTTTTTGCCAGTATTATTTCATAAGATGTTACCTTTATTAAAGAATCACGCCACTCCTCAAAGAAAGGCCTTTCAGAGCTCTTCTATTATTTTAGGACTAATCTGAGCACTGAAACAATTGCCATGCATAGAATTTTGGATTTTACATTATTCAATTCGTCTGCCTGAGATCTGACACATATAAGCTAGGTCCTCGAGTTCTTGATAATAGTTCCCCATGACTATCATCCATGCTCTGTAGGGCCCAAGTCAGCTCTGCTCAAAACATTACACAGGATTCCCCTTCCCTAGCTTCTGTTTTATTCCTCCCATATGTAACCATGTCGCCCCAACTGTTTCATATTTTAAATCATTTTACAGTACAATTTTCAAGTCTGTTGTAAAGCAATAACCAGGCTGTCATATGAATATTGGAACCCTTTTTTCCTTGCTGTAACAATTACCCTGTTCAAATTGGCCATTAAAGGGATAGTTCACCCAAAAATTAAAATTCAGTCATTATCTACTCTACTGCTGAGTGAAAGTCGGGTGAAGTTTTACAGTCCACAAAATACTGCTGGAGTTTTATAGGGAGAAGGCATTGCACGCCAGTGATGTTTTTCAAAACAACTTGGGACAGCGGGGCTTTAGGACACTTGGATTACTTCGGACGAGTAGTATGGAGACATTTTGTGATTTTATAATGTATTTTTTTAACATTTCAATCCTGGTCACCATTTGCTGCAATTGTTTGGGAGATGAGTGCAACGCCTTTTCCCCGCAGTGTTTTGTGGACTATAAAACTTTACCGGACTCTCCATTGTTATGAGGGGGAGTAGATAATGACTGAATTTTCATCTTTGGGTGAACTATCCCTTTAGGATGAACCTTTGTATTGCCATATCAATGTAAGTGGTTTGGTGGTCCATGCTACCACCACCTCTGGTTGTAACCAAAATTCAGTTCCAGGTAGCACCGTCTCACTATCCTGTACACCCCATTGTCATCTGCAGAGCCCAGTACTCCGTGTTGGTCCCTGCCCTGTGGAATACTGAAGTCCAAGACTGGGAGCTTAAATGTATGAACAGTCTGGTGCTGGATGAGAGCCACCATGGACCCAAAGCAGGTACAACACATACACACACACACACACACACACACACACACACTACTCACACAGAGCAGTTGTTCTTAGGCAGGAGCTAATAATGCAGCGGGACGCAGGGGACCACTCAGCATACAGTCCCTTAAACTTTGGTTACTTATTCAGGCTACATCACTTAACCTTGGCGCACACGCTGATCCTGTTACACACATACACACACAAGTTTTGTTCTCTGGTCTTAATGTCAATGTGTCTGGTGGTTGGACTTTGGGGAAGACATCTCCAGCGTGTTCCTGAGAACACTGTGACAAAAAGAGGAAACAATCCCCCCTTGTTTACCTCTTTCCCTTAGTTCTTTTTCCTATGTGCTACGCCCTCTAATGGGATTCACTATTGGTTTACTCTTAGAGGGTCCACCCCAGCAGCCTGAGAGAGATCTCTACACTCACTGCCCAAGCAAGAAGTAGCAAGCAGGGGCGCCAAGTAGCTCAACTGGTAGAGCGGGCGCCCCATGTACAAAGGCTATTTCCTAAGTCCTGTTCAGCTCTCTGTTCACCATGATAATCTGGTGCAGTGCCCGCATCACTGCTGACACCGCGCTAAACTGCCTGTCCAATTCACACTTCATTTTACCTTCTTGTGAACAAGATCCCAAGATAAGTTCGCTTGAGACAGTGACTCACTTTAAACCTAGAGGGGGGAATCCAAAGTTTTCTGGCAGAGAGTCCTGGCCTTGTGCTTGCTTGTACATTTACATTTTCATACGTTTACATATCACCATATTTTTCTTGTACAATAGCTAATATCCCAACTCAAGGGGTTGTAAAACAGAAAAAATCACAAAGGCAAAAATAAATATTTCTGAAAAATAAATGGTCTCCCTAATTTAAAGAAGCTATCTTTCGCTCCTGGGAGGATTTTTTTTTCCATGCTTAAAAAAAAAACATCACATCACTCAGCTAGATTAAAAAGAGGGAATGGTTTTTGACATTTCCAAGATAATGATATATAGCCTATGTATTTTTTTAGTATCCTTTCATGTAAACTCTTCATTTTCATTTCATTCTTTTGCCATTTCACAAATGAGAGAGCAAAACAGTTTGTTCATCTGTCGGAACTGGAACTGGACATTTAAAAGCTTTACCTCATACTGCCCTATAAACAAAACACCAATTAGCAAAAAATGGGAAATAGTTCTCTGATTCTGGGCAAACAGCATCTAAATGGTTTCAAAGAGATTTTGTCTTATTTTATTCTGGCTCGACAACAATAGATGGGCCTTGAAGAAACAGCTTTTACTTTTAGGTGTGGCATCAGTTGACAGTCCCCAAAAGACAGTCAACTTCACCCTGCCCTGATGCCAGAGTTCATGTAACAGGCTGCTAGTGTGTGTATGTGTCCGTGCTGACTATAACTTGACAGATCAAAGGAGCTTTTACCTTTTGAAGGTTGTTCAGATATCAGCTCCTCAAGATCTGGAAACCCCTCACCACTGGAGTCTCATCTTCACAAAAGATTGGAATGCAGACCTGATTTTGTGTGTGTGTGTGTGTGTGTGTGTGTGTGTGTGTGTGTGTGTGTGTGTGTGTGTGTGTGTGTGTGTGTGTGTGTGTGTGTGTGTGTGTGTGTGTGTGTGTGTGTGTGTGTGTGTGTGGTTTTTTCATGACTGCAATTGTGCACATATGTTTATGTCTGTGCCTACTCCTTGACTGACTCTGAAAGGCAATAAGAATGACTCACATGTTGGTGGCTACAGGGCTGTGTTTGCAAATGCAGCCGGGAAGGCGAAAGAAAGAAGGGCAAGAAAAAGAAAAGAGTAAGTGTGTGTGTGTGTGTGTGAGAGAGAGAGAAGGAGAGAGAGAGAGACTGAAAGAATGAGTTGTGTAAGTGAGAGAGTATTTGCTAAAGGGGCAGAAGAATCCGAGAGTGCACGAGAGGTTTCCTTTCAGGGCAACTGGAAGCAACAAAAGCATGTTTTACAGGGGGAATAATCCATCACTCTGTGTTTGTGTATGTGTGCCCACCTGTGTGTGTGGTTGTATGTGAGTCAGGATGAGTCATCCTTATTTGCTGGCCTGTCAGACTGTCTGGCCCTCAAGGCAGCAGGGGAAACGAGCTGATTCATCCGCTGCCTCTCCGACACAATCAAACATTCCTGTATTTTCTCTCTCACACACACTTTCACTCACTCTCTCTGTCACTGACACCCACCACCGTCATGATGTTGTTACAAACATTGTGGCATGTGTTCCACACTCTAATAAACAGTTCAGGACCTTTACCCCTGAAGCCAAATTCATGTTGTTAACAGCTAATTGGAGGGTGCTTCTCTGTAAGAGCTGTTGCTGGAAAACATTATTGTTTGCGTGGCATCAAGAAATCCTCATGGATGAGTGGTCGTAAAGATAGAGGGTGCTGAACGCTGTAGAAAGATTAGGATTTATTCATGATTTCTAGCTCTAAGGTGAAAGTAAACTTTAACAAAACAGAAGAATTGAATAAGGCATCAATTTCTTTCCCTTGTTCACTGTTTATCAAATAATCTACACTAAATTACATTTATATGTCAGATGTGCAGTAGGGGTTAGCAGTATGGATGCATTGTGACAAAAATATTTTCCATACAGGGCTCAAACTTAACTTTTTTCATTGGTGTTCCAAACTGCCCTAAAATACAGTTTAAACTGTTCATGTAAATATTTGCCGTCCCAATTATAAAATTACTGTTTTTTTACAAAGACATAATTTCCGAAATTAAAAATGTTGGGTGGCATAAATTAAACACAATGAAAAGTACAAATTGGCTTACAATGTGTAAGAACATTTGTTACTCATACATAATCATTAATTCATTCTTATCACATGCATTCAGTTCTTAAATAGGCAGGTTATTTTTAATGTACTATCTGTAAACTTTTTCCACTGAATGTTTTACCTGTTAGGCCGCTGGTGACAAATAGCCTAAAATCCCTTCTTGCAGCTTTGTAAGTACCTGACAGCCACGACAGGTACACTGCTTTTAGATGTCACTGTCACGGTTCATTTTCCCCCTGTGTATGTGTCTATCAGTGTGTCACAGTGATTCGCTAGAGATTAATGTTATGGTTAAATTATAGTTGTTTTTTGTTGTTTGTTTTTTTAGCCTACCTTCCGTCCCGCAACCATCACAAAATATATTTATTATCTTTCGCGATCATTTGTTTGCCATCCCCTGGATGGCAGGATGCCCTTTAGTTTGAAAAATGTATCTACATATTTGAGATGGTGGTTCAAGTGGATAAAAAGGTTTCATGTGGTGTATTGTCCTTAGAAGAGGTGGTGTTGTGAATGGTGTTGTGAAGTTTCACTTGTGACAGTAGGGTTTTCTGGGGCCTGTCCAACAGCAGGCTGAGTCAGCAATAAAGAACAAAGTTGATGTGACTTCAGGTTATGCTGAGTCAGGTTTAGAAGCTCTGAAAGCAGGTAGATTTGTCCCTCTGTCCTTCCGTGGGATACTTTCCTATTGTATTCTTCTTGTTTTCCTGCCCCCACCTCCTCTTCCCCTTTCCCCTAATCTTAGCACTTTCCTCTCCTCGTCCTTCCCCTATCTTACATTATTCTCATTTTTATTCATCTTTCTTTTCACCCTTTCCTTCCCTCCATTGTTTCAGCTTCTCCTCCTCTCTTTCTTTACTTTGCCTCTCCTGCCCTTGTATCTATCCTTTTTTCTGTGACTCCGGGTGTAGTGGCAGATGCCAGAGTCCTGTTCTCCTCAGCAGGCTCCCATGATACCTACACCATTTGCTTCCTGTCCGCCTGCTGCTCAAGCCTTTGTGCAGTGACTCAGCATTCATTTTTTTTATTCAATGCCCCTATACAACCTCCTACAGCCAGTGCTGCTCTCATACTTCATGCACAACAGATTTTAACTTTATGATTTTTCATAGTTTGATCTGATCTTTATGGCAGTCCTGGCTTTGTAGGATGTGTACAGTGTCATTTACTCATGTATTTGATCGGCAGGATGACCAGTTGATTTAATAAGTTTCCTACCCTGAGGATCCACATTTCTCATTCATAAATAAAACACAATTAGAAAATGCTGAAATTAGTATTTACTAGTATATAGTGTTTTGCTTATTGTACTGCATGCCTGTGTTTCCTCAGTCTTCTCCCAGTGAACTCTATGTCCATCTGTTCTCTAAATCTCTCTGTTTTATCCCCTTGTTCACACCATTTTTTGACCTCGCTGTCCATCTGTTATTGGCTCCAGCACACTCACTGCAGTAGTTTATGTATATTAGTGTGTGTGTGTGTGTGTGTGTGTGTGTGTGTGTGTGTGTGTGTGTGTGTGTGTGTGTGTGTGTGTGTGTGTGTGTGTGTGTGTGCGTGCGTGTGTGTGTGCGTGTGCGTGTGCACGCGCTCTCCGCTTCCTTGGCTTATGATAAATGGATCCAGCACAGAATGCTTACTTAGTGACTCAGTGTCATGCATCTTTCATGATTTTGCTTTGTTTCAGATAAGCACAACAACAGAAGATATTTTCTTAAGGTTTGTTTCTTGCACAACTTGGATAAAGAGAAATGAGAACATGCGCTGAGGGAAAAGGGGTTTGAAAAAGGAGCGGATAGTCCATGTTGAAACAAGCAAGGTCAGGTTAAAAAGGAGGGTCAATAGAAATTGGCCAAGGTTCAGAGCTGGAGCGACCACACACACAAACAGATTACGAGAGAGTCGATGAAGGGTGTTTCAAGGGCCATAATGTGGTGTTTATTGCCTACAGAAGGTGTTCTCTTTGTAACACTACTGTTGGCACCCTAAGGGCTGGTGCAAGGGGTCATGGATTCAGGTCACAGGTGTCCAAATTGAGAGGTTCTTTAAAGTTCATTAAAGGCGATAAGGCTTCTGGTCCTTGCCAGGCTTGTCAGAGCGTCCTTAGAGCCTCTTAATAGATGGCCTCACCCTCAAACTAAAGTGTATTTTGGAACACAGAGAAGTGTTCAGTGAGGTAAAAGGCTATTTTGAGTTAGAACCGGAGCAGCACACCTAATATATTACATAATCTTTACATTGTAGATTTAATAATACTCAGGACCTTCAGAGCAGTAATCTGTGATTCTGCAATCTGATTAGACTAATATTAGATCAATTCAATTGCTCAGCCAACCTTGAACTGTTTCAGTAGATCTGTTCTATTGATCAGACAGTGGAAGTCACCTTGGATAAAATAAAGCTGATAGCATATTCAATGCTGTTTGTATCATGTAAGATGGACCTGTGTTTATATAACAGCAAATGTAGTAGTAACTGCAGACTTTGCATAGTGACAAATTAGGGTTGGTCCGGTTTAAACATTTTCAAATCGGTTTGATGTTAAACCAAACACCAGACCAGATTGGTATACTGAATTTTGCCATTAGGTGTTGCACTTTAATCAGCAGCCGCTCCTGAGTGGAGTGTAATGACAGTGTGTGCCAACAGCAAAGAAGCATCACTGGAGCACTGGAGCTCTCTGTCCACAACAAATCCATTACCTATGCACCCCTGTAACTTGAGATCAGATTGGAGACATAAACACTTTAAATATGGGTGAGGACATTACTTGCTATTTTTCATTTGTATTTAAAACAGAAAACACGTTTATGTTGTGATATTTATGGGAAATGACAAACAATATGGCCAACACCAAGCAGGTTGTTGTTAGTGATGGTCATTTGCGAGAAACTTTCAGCTCTCTAGCAATTTCCCAGCAGCCAGCTGCCACCTTTTTTTACTTTTTGTAGTGAAATAGGAATGCATTGTTTAGGTAATTACTCATTACAACTTCATGAATTAGTCATTCCTTTTCCATTGGGGTGCTTTCAAAGCAAGCGACAGGAGCAAGTGGAAACAGGGCATTTGACAACAGTTTAGCTCAAAACAGCACACTGTGTTACTCAAGGCCAGTTAGGACACGTCTTTTGACTACTTTAGATCCAAAATATTTTCTAATTTAATCTTCAGCGTCATTATTTGTTGCCCCCAAACACATGAACTCTTTGGCAAGTGCATGTCTCTCCCATTTCCACCTCCATTGATAATTGATCTCCATGTAGCCAGCCTCAGCTCTGCAGTCAATTGAGGATGGCCTGTCAGACACCAGTGGCTCTATTTCTCTGTTAATAAAGAAACATAACATTATGTTAATCACATTGTCAAATTGCTTAATACAAGTTTGATTTAGCATTTAGCATCAATGGCACACGTTGCTGTCGTAGGCTACATTTTAATTTGCCATGTCATTATGAAAAATGCTTGTTCAGCTCCTTTGCATGAACTTAAACTGGTTTAAAATTGTACACCAGAGTGGAGCAGCAAAACCTGACATTGACCCAGCAGTACTACAAATATTTTTTGTGATGAAATATGTTGTAGAAATGGTGTTTTTACTAGTATGTCCTAGTCAAGTTAGAGGTTAAATGGAGAAGGTTGAAATGTCTGGGTCGTCATTATTATGGTCTTGTCGTTGGAGGCCATTGCTTGAGCTGGATTGCATCTATAAGTCCCACAAGAATGTAACCTTTGTAACCTAGGTAAGGCTTTTTAGCCATGGGCACTTAGCCTACTGATGACCTCGTAGTTGGACCTGCTTTCTAGTAAGCTTTGCTCTTTGAAAAGATTTGTTGTGATCCCTCCTCCTTCTCTATCTCCATGTGTTTGTGATGGTTAAAGTGGAATGCCACCTGCTTGATCAGCCCGAGGCTAATCTACAACCCTCATTAGATACCTTTCTTGTGAGCGGGACCTTTACCTGTATAATTTGGCCACATTCTGCAGCCCATGGCGGCTTTTAACAGATTCCATTTCTATCATATACAATACTATACAGGAGTCTATATCTCACTATGTATAAGCTAGACTTGGTCAGGCTTCCAGCAGAAACAAAGGGTCAGGGTGCTTGTTTAACTGTCTGTGATGGTAAATGCCCTTTTTCAACTGACCTTTCTCTTTAACTCCAATGGGATGGGGGGGGGTCACGACTTTCTTAAGCTTGTTTGTGTTCTGTACACCAACAATGACCTAGATTCTGTACGTTGTAAGTTCTTTTGTTCAACTTCAACTTGACTAGCAGGTCGCAGGAAATGAGCCAATTACCTGAGGCAGTTGCCTGGCTGTTCTCATGTTGACTGAGTTGCTGTAAATGTTGTGTTGTTGTGACTCCAGCTGACATTTGCATTCAAATGTCAAGTCATACAAATGTAATTGATGTGTCAGATTTTTACCTGGCAGTTTTTTGTTATCAAGTAATGATTTTCATATTTGTACTTGTCAGTTTCCCAATACATGTACATAAATGAGTGGAAATTCTATCAGTGCTTGTACTGTTTACAGCACAAGAACAGTTAATTAATTTGGATCTGTAATAAGCATTTCTTCAGTTCAGCACAAAGGCCAAAGAAAGCAGTTTAATAAGAAATTAAATGCCCACCAAAATGTCTCAGAGCCCACAGTGACATCTTTAAATTGCATGTTTTGACAACAGTCCACATCACCTCTAATTGTCACGTACGGCAAAGAAATGCAGCAAATCTTCACTAGTGAGAAGCTTTTTGCTTTGCTGAATTTTTTGCTTGAAATATGTTAGAAACACTTAACAGGCCATCCAAATAGTTACATTTCTTTAGAACAACTCATGGATTAATTAGTTCATTTGAAGAGTTTGGGATTTTTTTTGTAATTCACCGTTCTCCTGAAGGGTTTGTAATGTGGAAGTTGGCATAATGTTGTAATTTTACTAGCTTCTCTTTGTAAATAAGGAGTTGTCGAGATTTAAAAAGATGGACTTTTTGGCAGGTGAACTATCTCGGCAAAAGCAAGAAAACGTAGGTTTGCATCACCTCATCTCCCCTCATTAAATCAGAGCAAGGCAGCTGGTTAGGGATTCTGTGCTTGTTTGCATATGGTCCTTAATGAGATAAAAATTTGTATGAGAATTAATTATTTGTGATTTGTGTATAAATGTGTGAGATGATGGGATAAGAAGCCGCAGGTAGGAGAGGAGATGAGAGGGCAAGAAGAGAGAAACTAATCTGTTCAGAGGGGAAAAAAAAGGAAATTAGCGCTGGCTTGGATCCTGCCAAGCCCCTCAATACTTTCCTCAAGGGTTGGACCCTTAAGGCTTTCCTGCCTGCTTGCGTTCCTTTGTATGTGTGCGTGTGCATGTTCACACGCTCCAGCTCTTGCTTTGTTTCTCAGCACTACCTTCTCGCCCTTTACTGATGTTGCACCCTGTGGAGCCCCTGTGGCTATCCTGGAGTGTGTGTATTACTACATAATTGAGGTAAAAGGATAACCAGTTGTATGTGCTGGGTATTTGTTTGTGTGTGTGCGAGAGAGAACATACACTGTTTTGCGTTCATGCATGTGAATAAAGCAGCTTTGTTTGTATTCTGAAGTAGAACTTGGCTCTCAAACTCATGCAGGGGATGTGTGATTTTAATAATTAATAGATTTTCTTAATTATGTTTACTTCCGTTAAAATCTAGGGCATAATTTGTTAAAGAGGTTATGATGGGGATTTGCATACACTTAAATTTAGGTCGTCCTTTTCTTGCCAAAAAAAGACAAAAAGAGCTTTCTTGCAGCAATTTGAGCTGAAATACAGAAGAAAGAAAACATGGATAAGAAAGAAGGCATATTGATAAATGTTTGAGAAAGTGTGATTGTAGGTCAGAAAAACAAGGACAGAGGGAGGCAAACTGTTTGAGAATAGTTACTTGAAATAGAAAGACCAAAAAATGCAGAAGGCCAATGCACACAATCTGTAGAATCACACATGAACACTCTGACCCACAAAGAATTTGGAGGGCTGGTCTGACAGGCGATCACAGAGGGAAAGATCTTAACTCCATTTAACTGTGTTTAACCATACCATGACACAATAAAATATTAAATTTGTGGAGTTTAAATTAGAGGCCCAGACTCTGTTTAGATTGCTCATCACTCTAGTTTTGGCAGATATAATTACAGGTTTGAAAGTAGAGATCTGGCTGTTTTAGTTCCATTTCTGTCCTTCCAATTTCTCTTCCCTACTCTCTATTCATCCCTCAATCTTCCTCTCCCTCCCCTTCCCATTTTTCCTCCCCTTACTGTCTTAATGTGGGACACAACCTCAATTAAAAATAATGTATAATATATTAAAAGCCTGGGAAAGTTCAATCAATATTTGTGCTACTCTCTCTCAGAGTCAACAACCAGAGAAGTAAGTCTCAATATTGTGATTTCATAAAAGATAAAGTCTGGAGCTGCCTGTTTATACGTAGTTTTACCATTTGTTTTGTTAATCTGAACACAAGTTGACTGCTGAGAAAGATTGCCATTTACTTCAGGTCTATCATGTACCTCTAGTTGACACAGTTTTTGTTTGCTTACTTCACTTACGCTGGTAGGTCAAGGGGCCCCATGCACAATTACATCCACACTATTACTGGCTTCTTACTTGCATGCTTGCTAGTCACATTAACAATTTTGTTGGTACAGCTGGAGATATCTCTGTCAGCAGAATTCAACATGACACCTCCCCTAGGGAAAAAAAAAACAAATGTTAGGCAACACTTTATCCAGCTCGTAGTAAATTTGGCACCTATTCCTTACTGGATGAGATGCAAACGAGCCAACAGTTTTTCCCAATGAAGATGCCAGACCAACGAACAGCCTAAGCTTCATGTCGCTTGTTCAAAAAACTGTTTACCCTGGTTCTATATTTCCATGCACCTCCAACCTATTTTCAGAGCAACAGCAAACTGTTGCTTAGGTTTGATCAAAGTTAGATAGGCCCCCCTGTAGTATGTCTGGACAATTTTTTGAGTTCCATTCACCAGGGTGTATATTAGAAAGAGGTGTTAAAGAGCTTTGGTGTGCTGTCACCAAAAGAACCACCACGCCCTGCACTGATGACATGGTCCTTGTCGGGAACGCATAAGGACGCTTGAGTGTTGACACCACAAATGTTTTGAGAAGATCTGGATACAGCACTGAGGTGGGGCCCTGTTCATTCATATGAGAGCTGTTTGGTAGCGCATGAAGCAAAAAAAAAACTCTATTTCTGCAGTATGAAAGTACCGGGATCTTCCGCATTACTGGACCCATGAGGCTTTTGCACTAGAGACTTACAACGGCTGAGCACACCTAAGTGTGCCCGAGCGGGTAACTTCTGCCAGAGGAGCAACTGACTTCCAATTTAGCGCTTCACTAGCTTAAATGGTGGTCAAAGAAAATGTAATCATGCAGCTCTTTTGACTTTACAAATGTTATCAAACTGAATGGCTTAAATGTGCTTAAATAGTGAAAGGGGTCATTTAATGGGGGCTTTGGATGCAAAAAAAAAAAAAAATCATCCACTGATTTACAGATGTCTCTTTCCCAATGTAAGTCAATGGGAAAAAGTCTTTCTGGGCTTGTGGGCTTCATGTGACGCACCCAGACGGTGTATTTTCACTTTTGGCCACTGCGTAAAATTCGCCTCAGACCTGGCGTACTTCTTGGGGACTTGGTGGATCCTACAAAACAGTTGTCAAATGCGTCTCAGACCATCCGGGCAAGAGGTTTAAATGATCGGATCACAATGTGTCTTGATGGTCGTTTACACTTGTATTTAGCCCTGTCCACTTGATTGGATCACCCGAGGCGCATGTTAATACCAGGTATAAGGCTCTTAGACAATGAATAGAAGTCTGACTTTGTGGACCCACAGAATATTTTTATTTTGTTTTATACCCAAATGAGTTTTATTCTGTTGTAATGTTCTCAGTTGTGAAACACAAAATGCACCTATATACTCAGAGCATCCCCCTGGATGCTTTCTGTGTCATATAGAACTTCTTTCATCATTCATTGTATTTTGGACTGTCTTAGACCATAGGAATAACATATATGAATATGGAAAAAGGGCATATTCCTCTTTAAGGGTATAAAATCTGTGGCTTTGTCAACCTATATTCTACCGTGGCTTGTGTTGTGTGTTACTTATTGCTCAGTGCCCAGCTTCTCGTAACCCAGCCTCTGGAGTCCTTGTTGGACCTTTGCCCTCTGGGAATGAACTCTGACCTTGCAGTAGGCCTAAAGGCGCATTAAGAGGCAGACTCTGAATGACAGGGTGTGGTAAAGGTCAAAACTCACAGGTCAGTGGGGATCGGGGCGAACAAGCCCACTCCCTTCCATTATGTCTTTCTCCTCTGTCGTTCTCCAACATCCCTTTCTCTATCTCCATCCTATTTCGCCTCCTTTGCTTTATTCCTTTTCTCTTATGGACCTGGCAGCTTCTTTCACCCTCCACTCATTTATCTGATGTGTTTTTTCTTTTGGCTGACATTTCCACTGATTTATAAAATCACCAATTCTTTGGTAATTTGTAATTGTAAGATTTTAGTCTTAGTTGATTTGGCAGCTGTTTACTGCTGGTGGTAACAGTAAGTGTGGATTAATACTTCATGCTCCAGAGTACCCATGGTAGCAAACTCTCCTTGAGCAGCTATTTTGTCAGAAATACAACAGAAGAGCAACTGGTGTATCTGTTCACGGCACAACCAAACACATTCACATCATTTTGATAATGAAGTCAGTCAATAATTGGCCTCTTTCCTAGATGACATGAGTAACTCGTGATCTGATTTCATGCTGCAAACAGTGTAAGTAGTTTTCCACACAACAGCAGCGCACAGTAAAAGGACTCGCCTGCAGCTCTTCATCAAACAGCTCATTTTGGCTGCTCCCCTCTTCTGTTACTGCCAGTAATATTTCAAACTTACCTCCTGTCAGTTTCTCCGTATTGTTTATTGTTAAACAGTTGGAACTAAAGCCAATCCTTATCAATTGTAAACTTAAATTTGCATTCCTAACTTATACCCACCTCTGAACCTCTGTCCTCCCCCTCCTGCTCTCCTTTCCTCATCAACTGCCTTGCCTTCGTCTTTTCTTTGCTGTTATTTTGTTTTTCGTCTTCCCACACTCCCTCCCTGCTCCTTCTATTCTCCGAACCATGCCCTGTTGTGGCCTCCACACTCTTAAGCCATTGATTTACCAACGCAGGGACTTTCTTTGAGCTTTGTGGGTGTGAGTGACTGAATCTGTGCATTTGTATTTCTATTAAGGGCTCACTTTTTTCCCTCTGATTGTCAACAGACACATGTTGACTGGGGTGTCTATTCACAACCACTAATTAATACACACTCAGGACTAAACAATAACTTTTAAAAATGGTTGCCAGGCATCAACTTTTAATATACCTAATATTTTCAATAATTTAATACTATGCAGTTGTACTTAAACACTTTAAGTCAAATGCCAGCTCAACTAGCACAACAGAGCAAGCTACATTTCAGCTCAGTTGAGGAGGATGCCGTTTACTTTTTGCGCTTTTACAAACGCAAGCCTCTGGTCCATGAGTAGATGCTAGCTTCCCTCTGCACGGTGATATGGTTGGCAAGGGTAGTTTGGTAGAAAGAAAAAAGTTCCTACAAGCAACTGCTCACAACAAGGTCTGTGGATTATCTTGAACTATTTCGTGATTTATAGAAAGAGATATTGCTGTTGAGTTTTTCAGATGTTTCTTTCATTGTTTTGAGAACCAAAAGCCAAGTGCCATCTAGTTACATTATTTTGGAGAGAAGGCAGACATGTCTGCGGTTGATATCTCCAGCACTCAGCAACTCACAGCAAAACAATCTCAATTCAGAAATAGCACTACAGGAAAGAGGAAAAAATGTATTTTTGATTTTTGGGGTGAACTGACACTTTAAATGCCACTTATGCAACACATATCCAATGGCAACCTGGCAACCGTTATTGTTGAGCCCTGCACACTACTCGGCTTTTCCTGTCTGTCAGTTACACACACACATGCAAAGCGGTAAACACACAAAAACCAAACAGCGGGAATTATGCAGCTGCTGTCTGCTGTCTGATTAATGAGGACATACAGTCTGTGAGATGAGATGTTGATCCCTTTGGGTACTGAAGTATTATAACAAACCCAGACTGCTGCGATAAATATGAGTGTGGGTGTTCACGTTTGACCGTAATTCTGTTTATGTGTGTTTGCTCTCGAGGACTGCCTGAGGACAAGGATATTTGCAAGAGGTTTGAACAAAATTGATTAGAATTCTTGAACGTAATAAGGAGTGATGATTGAGACTGTTTGTGGTCTGATGCTAATGAGGCTAGATTAGATATTGTAAACACTTGTTGCCATCAAGTGACTTAGAGCTGAAGTCATGATGAGAACTGAACAGGTTGAGGCCCTGCTTTGAATTCATGACTCAAAGACTTCTTCATTCATTGTAAGCAGAGGAAAGTTATCAAGTATTCATGAGGAAAACACAAAAAAAAATCATATTTTATTGTATTTTTGTTAATTTTAATTAGATTATCATCTGCATAGATGCATGAAATACTTACAGAATGATTAGAGGGAAGAAAAGAGCTGCATGACAGTACTTGCTGGAGAGTCTGGCATGTGCCTTACTCAAAAACACTTTACTGTATGTATATCTGATGACACTAATTCTGCATGTTTTTTTTCTTTATTACCCCAAAAGCACAAAATCTAGATTTTTTTAAACCAACCCACATACACAGTCCTTTGTCTAAAAAATACTTATTAAACAAACAAATGTGTGCTGCAAGTAGCCCCTAATAAATGCACTATTTATCTCACTTTGAATAATGTTTGCTAAGACCTGCAGTGACCAGTAACCTTGTTTTAAGGGCATATGTCTTGAGTAGGAACCAGTGAAATGGGGGCTGTTGAGTTAGCAAAAACAGCAAGTATTTGCGCTTCTGGTTACAGTCTTTTCATGGGATTATGGAGAAATACTAAAAACAAGCCTTATCCTTTTTGTTAACACCACTTTGTTAAAGGTTCTTTATATGACATTCAGAGCATTAATATAGCAGCAAACCACTTTTTGCTATGTAAAGATACAGTGGCCTACTGGTGTCCTGATCATAGAATGAAGTCAAGCTACATCTGTGTGAGTCTGTGTGTGCTTTAGTCTGAGCTTCTCTGTGTTTTGCTGTGGTAAGCCAGTTCGACCACATATGGCAGTTGTTCAGCGCCATTTCGAGTTAGCATCATTAGCTGCTAGCTGCTGACTCAGCTACCTCCATGGTGAGAACGGACTGCAGGCAACTCATACACTCTGAATTTACACGCGTAGAACCCCTTTAAATAGTTTGTTTAATTGTATAGTAATATAATTAACTGGCTTTACTAGGTCAGATGAGAAAAATTTGGTCTTCAGTAACACATGTCTATGAATGTTCATGCGTCTGAAAAAAAATTCTGGTAGATTGTTTCTTTAGCTGTTGTTCTGCTGTTTTAACTTTGCTTTTTTGTGAGTGTGTTTTACAACATTGGCTCTACTCCTCAATCTTAGCTCTACTCCTGTCAGTGTTTTTCTGTATGTTGTGTTTCTTTAACCTCATTATCTATTTTCCTCCATCACTTGGCCTTTGACATTTCTCTGACCTCATGCCAATCTAATGTTTTTCTTTCTTTGACTGCACATACTGACCAAAATACGAGAAGACATGATATGTCTGTATGACAGATAATAAGAATGAGAAGCAAAACAGACTGAAGTGTGAACCTTTCAGACGCAAACATTTTTGCACCATCAGTTTAGATATTGTCATTGTGCCACTGATTTTACAAGGATTTCATCTGACATCTGACATTGAGGTAATGTTAGAAAGAAGTGTTGAAATTGTAGCATACGAGTGAAGTAAAAGAGTTTTCTCTTGTGACTTTGTTCTTTGGTTGAGTGTTTTTCTTTTTAAGTGGACCACATTCTCTCTGTGGAAATCCCCTTGTCTTACTCATAATCATTGCCTCCATATTTCTGTCTATCTCCTCTTTTGTCTTCATCTTCCCCACTGTTTTTTCTCATGGATATTTTTTTACGTCTGTTGTATGAGTCCGGGCAAAATAAATGAGCTGTAGTTAATTGTTATTTTAGTCACCACATTTTAGCCTAGTACAGCCAAAATGATACAAGACCTAATTTATCCAATAAATCTTTCGTTCTAGTAGAAACATAGTAGGTTGTTCTTTCAGGCCAGTCAGATCAAACACTACAAGGTGGTTTATTCTTCATTGTAATAATACCCTTAATTTAGCCTCTTGAGTTTGGAAGAATCATTGGACGGCTGCTGAGGGCTTTGAACTATAAACAACTTTGATGTTAGAGATGAGCTAGACTGATAAAATAACTACATGTCCACACCCCTGGCCTCCGTCTGCCTGGATAAACCTTGTTAAACCCATTTGAATAAGAAACTAATACCTTTGTTCTGTGATTCAGCCTCAAGTTCCACTTACTTACCTACAATTTCTAGTGAGAAAAAGTTGCAGAAATTGAATTGTTCTGGGTGAAATATTTATTTTTTGTCTGGTACCATACATACATAGCAAAAAAAAATGTTTTTTAAGACACAAGACTAGAATCATATGCAGTGCAATCCTATTTGGATTCTGATTTGTTTTTCATTCTTTTGGCCTCAACAGTGGATGTCAAATGGGACAGTGACTATGAGATTTTAAGTGCTGTATGGTCTCAGTCAAACATTAAAAAGCCAGCAGTATGACAACATTCACTGATCTACTGCATTGGTGTTTGGGGGGGTGCACAATTGTGTGTATTTTTGCACTAATATGTGCTTTTATTTAAGTAAGAGAATCTGTGCTGGAAAGCTGTCCTTATCTTTGTTTTCCCTTTTGTCAAGTTGTCAGCTTATCTCTAACTGCACTTCAACATGTGGATATTATTGCGCCATTTTTCTTTTTTCTCTCTTCTTACTCACTGTTTTCCTACTTTCTGTCCCTCTCATCTCCGTCTCTCACCTTATACTTTTCTGTTTTGATATAATCATATCTTTTTCCTTGTGTTTCTCTTCTCTGCTCTTTATCTTGTTGCAGGCTGCACCCAGTACTAAAAGTTAAAACAGTCCTTTGTGTTATGTGACCCAACAGTGTGCAGAGGAAGGACATGGGATGATGGGAGGTTGTTCAGGGTCATGTCCAGTAGGCTAAAATAACAAATAACTGGACCATCTCTCACTGTTGTCTCACTGTTGACCAGCCAAAGATTATTTCCTTCAGTTCAATAGTGGTAAACTGCAGCAATAGACTGATGATTTGTTGGTAAGAGAATCTTGCATCAGCATTGTTACTGTCTTTCCACTGACTTTAAATGCCAGCTTTAAATATCGGTTTGTGTTGTTTGAAATGTTAAAAAAAAACAAAAAGATTTTTTTTCAAAGACATGTCAAATAATTGTTGTGCCACTTGGTGACAAACACACTGCACAAATCACAGGGATAATATGGCCTTAAATGTAAATAAAAGGAATGATGAAAGCAATCTCAGCTAGAACTGCCTGGAGTGAAATCTGCATGAGGTGCTCACACTCTCACCACAAATTCTTCCTTTATAAATACAGGTCTATACGTAGGAAAAGATGCATGCATGGTTTTTGTGCATGCATATTGTTTGTACATCTGGCCCCTGGCATGACCTATAGTCACCATAAAATCCAAGTCAATTTGGCATTTGATTGATAGATTAAATAATTATAAATAATGATCTGAGTTATGCCTTCACTCAACTGACTGTATCTGTACAGTCAAAGCATTCTCTTTAACACACATAATTATCTCCCCCAGGCTCAAGCCTCGAGTGGTTCATGCATTTTATTCGTGTGTGTGCATGCATGAGTGTAAGTGTGTATTTTTCTGTCTGCAGCTTATACCGCAAAGTATCGGAAAAATTAGCCTCATATTTTGTGCACATATTTCTGACTGTATCCTGAAGGACGTCTTGTAGTTATGGTGATTTGCAAATGTTAAAAAAAAAAACAGTTTAATTAACTGTTCAATACTATTATTGACTCCTGACTCCTTACTGTTCCCAACTGGTCAGTAGGGGCTGCAAGTTTTTTTTTTTTTTAATCGGCTTGGCTAAATTTTGGCTTTGTAAAACATAAATAAGGAGTTTATTTTTCATGAGCTTCTGAAATATGCTGTGGCACATCTTGAATAATCTTGAGTGGCTGCGATTAGCTCCTTTGGCCACCTTGCAGAAATCTGCATTCTACTGAGTGCACTTTTCTTCTTGATTAAGGTGTTTTTCTGATGTTGTGCTGGTGGCAATCCTGACAAGACAAATCAGATTCCAGTCTGTGTGACCTGAGCTCAGCATGATAGACTCTTATTACTTTGAAGAACACATTAAAAAAAAGCTTAATACAGATAGTTTAAATTTGCCTTTAGGTCACTGTGTAACTGTTGGTATTGCAATCTTGAGAACCGCTCCCTCTTTTCTCCTTACTCCAATTAAACCTAATGTTTTCTGGCTTGTCTCTTGTATTGAGCTCAGATTAGTTTTCCATTTTTTACTGACTGTGCAACATTTTCCTTGGAGAGCGTAGAGGCCATAATTTTCAGGTGTAGCATTTGAGTTACTAAGACATGTGGTATGAATGCAACCCTCATCTTATTTCTGTTTTGCTTTTGCCTTGGTGTCAAGGTTGTTGTGGAGTGGAGTTTTTCAATTTGTCTTCATGTGTATTTTCCCCGTCTTTATTCCTTCCCTCAGGACATTTTTGTGTCCATTTCTCCTTTTTTTCTGTCTACTTTTCCCCCTCTGCAAAGGATCAGCACTTCAAAGCTGCCATTGAGCAGTGTCAGTGAGCTCCCAGGCCACAGGATCTGCTGAGCCCAGCCTTACATTAGAGCTTATTCAATCCTAGCTACAGGTGTGCTGCCCCCGCCAACTCCCAGAGGACAGCAGGCGCTTCAAACACACCAAAACACAACCTTCAAAAGGCTGCATGTCATCAGCATTAATTCCTGAACACTGAGGAATCAGCAGAGTACTCTGTCATCTGAAACTGACTTTGAAAGACACACAGGGAGAGAGAGAGTGGGCAGTAAAACCTACACTGTCATTCATACCTTCTCATTATATCCCTGAGTCATAGAGAAACCCCGGAGCTGAGCTCACAGACAGTGACGATCCCAACTGCTATGTGTGTGAGTTGTTATTTAGCCCGTATGTTTTGATTTAATAGCTTAACGTTACAACATCACATGAGTTACGCAATTTTTTGTCTTTTTTTGGTGTCTGTCTGTAAATATACTGCACATGAGTGTGTGTCTTAAAACAGACTTTGAGTTACACCAATAATGACAACCTGGGCTGCCTGACACAAACACGACCCTGACCCCCTTGCTGTGTGTTCAAGCAAGTGTTGACCTGGGTCAATTGCAATAAAGTGACTGTGCATGCAATTCACTCACTCAATAAAAGAGTCTATAGTCATGCCAGCACGCAGCTCTGTGAGAGTATACTTAGGCGAAAAAGTGCTTTGAGCTAAATGCTAACATCAGCATGCTAACACATTCACAATAACAATGGTAGCATTCTGATGTTTAGTAAATGTATAGTTTGCCATGATAACCAGATTAGTTTAGCAACTGTCAGTATGCTAACATCATGTGCTAATTATAAATTATAGACCATCTTGCAGTGGGCTTACCAGCTCTGATGCCAAACCATGCCTTAAAACGATTGTGGGCCAGGGGCAAAACTTCAGGGGCACACATTTTCATTTAAGCATTAAATCAAAAATTCAGGGAACTGCCAGAATTACAGCAATCAGTGGATAACTGAGGACTTTGTCCTGCTGATGGCAGTAGAGGAAATCTCAGAGAATCACCAAATACACGGGTAGGAAGGCATTTGGTAGACTTAACTGATTGACGTGGTGACGAGGTGTCAGATGTAACCCTGTGATATGTTGCTCTGTTAATACTACCAGAGACAGCAGAAGGACTTAAGTTCTCACACTGGTTAATTTTAGCTGTTTGGCCCTTGATATCAATATTAAAGCCTGTAATTTTAAAAAGATATGTTCTGGTACACTTCACTGAGCATTTGTCTTCTCAGACTAGTGATTCACTTTAGTGTGACAGAACAACCTGTGCTACAAAAAGCTGCTGTTTGTTTTGGATGTGGCAGTTAAATTAAGGCTGTGTAGGATCCAGGGTTAATTCATTTGGAGCAGGTGCTTTGATGTCAAGCCAACTTCAGCTGAATTATAATGAGTTTAAACAGCTTGTATTGTTAATGCTATGACTTCACTTTTCAAAGTAAAGGCGGCTGTTTTCCCAGTTAGTGAACTGAAGTAGACCAGGAAAAATAAGAGCAAAAGCAACCGATTGTGTTTTTAGACTAACCAAAAAATGATCAGTGTCGACTAAAGGCCAAAATGTTTAACCCCACAACAAGTAAAATACTTAGGCCTGAGAAACAGAAATAAACTGACATAATAAAAACAGGTTGTATCACACACACTCTGTTTTCAAACCTAGCCATGCTGAAACTATAAAATTAGAAAGTAGTGCAAAACATAACTGTGCCAGTCCAGTGAAAAATATGCAGAACGTATAGTAGCTCTCCCTCTCTTTGCTTCTGTCTCCTAACTGCAGCTTTTCTCCAACTGTGCTTTATCTGAACAACTTTTGCAGTGTCCTTGACACTGGTTGGCTGCATGACATTTTCTACTGCTGTTTCAAAATCATTTTTTCTCACATGATGCATACTTAACCATTAAATGGAACATGACATCCTACAGTAAAGTGCTCCACGCAGTGATGTGGCTTTGTTAACCAGCGGTGTACTGCAGTTGTATACTAAAGATGAGACAACTCTTCTCTCCTTCTGCCAAACTAGACTGAGAAAGACTTAAAACATCATAGATTAAAGTAAAGAATATTGCTACAGGTGTGGCATTGTAGTTCAGTGCTTACTGAGACACAGCCAGAATGTCGGTCCAAATTAACTGGCCGCAGGATGTCTCCACCTTGCACCAAATATATTTTGAAATAGGCTGTGGCCCCCTGTGATTTTGTACTCTATAAGGGGCTTTACACAATTATTAGAGGGACAGAATATTGATATATTTAATTGTCTTAATTTACCTGTTGTTTTATTCTTTCAGCCTTGTGATAGTCTGGCGACCTGTCCAGGGACAGGCTCCAGCCCCCATTACAGCACAAGCAGTTGCAGCTTATGAATGTATGAAGTCATTCTGTGTACCGTTCTGTGTTTTCTCAAAAGCTTTTTCTTTTTAAAGAGCATCTGGACTTGTGAGAATGAATCTGACTGATGGGTGACAGCCTCAGGAGGAGTAGTAGAACCTGTACAGAGCTGAACTCAAGCAATAAATCTCACAAACACAAACACACACACACAGTCCCTCAGACCTTTTAATTACAACCTTGAGTCATACAGAAACTGTGCAGGTGAGCTCATCGGTGTTAATGCATCTGTAGTTTGTTTGAGCGTGCACATGCGTGACTATTTTGGATCTATGACAACACATTTATACCTATAATATAAAACTTATATATGATGTCAGTTCCTTTGGCTGTAGTCAGACAAGAGAAGTGTGGAATTGCTAAAAATGGTTTCAATTTGGTGTCAATGGCAGTGAACATATTGTCAGACTTACAATAGTTGACTAATTCCCCGTCTTAATTTGTTTCAAAATGCCATATGTTCCTCTCTAGTTAGTCTTTGGGTGGGAGACGACGGGAGATGTGCTGTGACATGTCAGTGTTTTTGAAGTTTGGCATTTGGCTGTGGAAGGGAACCTCTCCTTAACCGATGTCTGACAGTGATTGAGATAGATCGGAGGGAGGGAGGGAAGGAAGGAGAGAGAGAGAGAGACATGAGGCAAATGGAGAGAGCCATGGGCTGTAGGAGGTGGGGAGGGTGTGTCTGGGAAATGGAGTTGTTTTAACATCAAAGATAACCCTGCTCAGGACTCTGCGAAGACCTCACATTAGGCCAGGAGACACTGCACTTTATCATTGCCTCTTCCTGTTTGGCAGAAGCTTTATCCTTGAGGCTTGTGTTAAAGCACTGATATAGACTGTTACAAATTAGAAGTCAACATCACCTCCCGGCCTCCCACGACACAATCCTGCACACGGACTAACGTCTTGGCCTCACTCTGACCCAGTGAGTAAAAACATACAAACTAGACCTGGCTTTTCCAGAATCATTGATTATAATATTGTAAATTTTGGTCCAGTAACTCACTAGTTCAGTCTGACTTGATAGACATACATGGCAAAGACTTAATAACTTACTTTGACAAAAGATGAAAATAGTCAGCTGAAAATTAACAAGCAGTTGTATAACTGTATTTACCAGTGACAACAAATCTCAATTTTATTGGACATACTGCTGGACAGAAGATGCTGTTGGCTAGAATGGCTAAACTGGGTCAATAATTTCCAAATTACTGTAGATCTGACCCAAATAGCAACTTCTGCAATGTTTGAAAGTATCCGAGTTCAATTGACAAACCGATTGTCTTGCCTTGTTATTTTTTTTTTTCTCTGCAAGTGGCTTTGTGATCCTCCTAGGGTTAAAAACTACATGAACTGTGTAGAAAAATGATAAGTGATCAAAATGATAAGTTCATTACTAGTTGCGGCTAATGTAGCATCATGTATTTAGTATGTTGTTGTGTCTTTTACAGAACAGTGTCAAAAACAGGGTGCCACACTGCCAGCCCAGCAGAGTGGAGGTAAAGGAAAAGAAAATGCATCAGCACCTTCAGAAGAAGAAAAGACAACTGAGAAAGGTGTGTGTGCGTGTTTGTGTGAGTGTGTGTGTGTGTGTGTGTATGTGCACACGCATATTTTTAACATCTGTCTCTTTCTATTTTTGGGGTGTGGTGAGACATCATTAGTCTATGCAACAGGTCTAGACCTCCCACCTCCATATATCTTAGCCTGACTGCTGAATGGTCTCAGCTCATTCAGGAAAAAGTATGTCAGTGGTACTAAATCACTATCAATTCGGCAGGTTCATCACAGCGCATACTTGCATGCAAAAGGTTGACAAGTACCAGCCTGCATAAAAGTGCATTAAATCACAACTTTGTAAAAAGACAATCCTCTGAAATATTTTAACTACAGTAAATTGCTTGTCATTGACCGAGGACCTTAAACAATATGTTAACTGGGGGCTGCAGCAGCTCTATTGTACAACAACAGTAAATCACTGCTCACTAAACAAATGTACTTTTTTCACAGTTGTCCCAAGGAAAGTCATTTGTGCCATTTGTGACCTCTTGGCACTCTACAGCCAAATAACAACATAACAAACCTCTGTCACATGCAGAAAGTGTATCAAATAGTACTGTTTTATTAATAGGGTTTGGTAGATAATCTTGATAGATTATGTCTCACTGCAGAAATGTTAAAAATCAAGAGTTTAAAACCCAATTCTCAACACTATGCACTACACTAACGCTTTTTAATTCTTAGTGCCACAAGGCCAGCATCCACACTTTAACACACATTCATACGCTGATGGCAAAGGGGCAATTATAATTCACAAACACTCACACACAGATGGCGCAGCCTGTATCAATTTTATAAGACTGAGCTGTAGTTCCTGACAGCTGAACCAACTAGATGTGAAATGTAACAGATTCATACTTACCATTGATGTATTGATAAAAGACAATGGAAGTAAATTTATCTTTTTTTATTTTAATTATGAATAATTAAGAATACACCATGTTTTAAAGGTAGCAAATAGTCTGTAAGGGAAAATAAATCTAGAGAAATGCACTGAAAATCCTTTTATAATAGTATTGTTACCCTTTGTATTGGAATCAAATTGTATCTAAGTTAGTCATTTTTTTATTATCTTATGCTGTTCTGCAAACTGATAATTTAGAACCAGAAAACACATGAAAAATCTAATGCAATGAGCATGTATCATGTTAACAAATGCTATGTACAGGGTCCAAAATCTGCATTGCTTCATACGGCAGAGCGTGTGCGCAACCTATGGTGCATTTAACTAAACCTTGTAAACTCAGTAATCTAAACTGGAACAGCCATGAAGGTCATTGAAATGGGGGTAGTAGTATACTGCCATAAAGTTGACTCCAGAAGATAGCAGAAATTGTTCTAATGCTAAATCAGTGTTGAAGTTAGATTTGTCATGTTATTAAAACGATAAATCAAAATAGATTTCCTTACATTACACAGTCTTCATAATTGCCACATACCATTTAACCATTATGTTCTCCTCATGTCATTAAACATGAGCCACGGCTTCAGAGTCGGTGTGATTGTATGCAGGGGTGTGCTTACACACAAACACGGACAGTACACTGTATAAGTGGGTCTTTGTGTTCACAGCTTGCCTAAGCAGGCAGATTCTGCCCCCTGAGTAAATATGGTAAGCCACTGATAACATTAATTTGTGTATAACAAGGACACATTCACACACTAAAACACACACACAGGCGATTCAGTAGGGGTATGCCTGTAATGGAATGATAACTTGTTTTGTTACTCTAACATGCACTGCTTACAGTATCATTACAGGGTCGTCCCCACAAATTTGTAACTGAGTGGTTCTCAGGCTCTGGGTGTCTGCAAAATACAAGTGTGACTATAATAAGATGGAGTTTTGCATTTTCAAACCATCATAAATTACATTTTCTACTCTTTGTAGAAAGCCCCTGATGATCACAGAACTCAGTCCAAGGAGGATTTATGATTTTGACTCATTGCTTTTTTACCTGCAGACTCAGTTACTGGGGCTAAAAGCGTGCTGACCCGGGTGATACGTCTGGCCCAGCGGTATCTGTTGGACCCAATGGGTAGACAGAGGGTTGAAGTGAAAGGTCCTCAAACACAGGCCAAGCCCAGACAGCGCAGTCCTGCACCTGGACGAGTGTTCAGGAGTCGGACTTCAGCTTCATTAACACAAGCACAGGTAAAGGTTTGTCAGTACACTGGTAATCATGGCTCGAAACTACCTCATGCATCTTCTTGATAACTATAAACATTTTTTCTGCAGCTTTTTTTCAATTTGAATCTTTGGAAAGCAAAGCTGCACACCATAACTCATTCTCTAAAGTAACAGATTTTCTCAGAAAATTGTGCTTTTCTTTTTTTTCTTCTTTCTGTCTAACTTGTTTCGAAAAAAGTGACATTTCAGTTTTAACTTTTGAAATGCAGCTTTAATTGCATTCAGTTGATGCAATACAGTAAAATTACCATTGTACTGATGCATTTTAGTCATAGAAATATTTTACACATTTCTTTCCGTGATATTAGGTCAACGTGTTGCAAAATAAAAGTGGGAAAATCAAGAGATGACAGAACTTTTAATTACATAAAAGCCACACCCTTAGCCTTTGCCTTGCACATTTATTATGTTGTTTATTCTTGTATTTGCACTCTTAAAGCCATAGTTTGACATTTTGGAAAACAAGGCTACAGCTATAAGCCAGTTAGTTATTTTAACTTATCTTAGTTTAGTGTAAAGCCTGGTGCTGGAATATTTTTTTGCATGGCAGAGGGATTTCCATCACTATGAGGTTGACACACAGCAAGAAGAGACCACGGGAAGTAACTGCTTTGGGACAAGAAATAGTCAGGTGCATAACATTCCATAAAACAGCAACTTTGTGTTTTTAGACTGTGACTTTTGTGCAGATTAAATGTTGTAAACTTAAATGGAGCTGGTAGGCAGATTTTGTTAGTTTTGGACAGAGCTAGACTAGCGGACTCACTGCCAAGCTAAGCAAACCAGCTGCTGGCTGTAGCCATATACAATATTTAGCAGACAGATGTGAGAGTCTGTGTCTTCTCAAACTCGTTGCAAGATAGGGGAGAATTGTATTTTCCAAAATGTTGAACTATCCCTTTAACTAACCATACAACAATATTACCACCCTGGCACGTGTTGCTTGTTTGCTCATCCGTCTTCATTTGGTGGGTAATATCTCTCATGCAGCACCTTGATTGGCACAGCTGGATAATGATTAATCACCTTAACCCTTCAAATTATATTCCACTTCACCCAGTGAAGCCCGCCTCACCCACCTCACCCGTGCCCATACAGTGTGCCTGCAAGAAAAGAAAGTTTGCTCGGTCACTCTCCCACTGTCCTTGTGCACAAGACCTGTTTTTCTTTTTTTTTTTTTTACCTCAGCTGCAGTTCTCAGAAACATTTGTCTCGACTGCCTCCCACCTAGAGAATGTCTCAAAGACTCTAAACAGTATATGGTTTTGTTTAGCAATTAAAGGAATCAGGATTTTCTGAGAGCCAGCAGTCTGAAAGTCTCAAACAAAGAACCAAGTGTCTGACTACCAGATTTCCAACAGTTTAATTTAAATGCCAAATCCTTCTACTTAAACCAGACTGGGCAGCAGGGCCCACTAAGTTGGCTTCTGATGTTTAACACTTTTGACACAGCAGGGATTATCTCTGTTCTTACTGTGTTTAGTTTTCATAATATTTGGTAACAACGTTTCTGAGTGATTTTGTTCTTACTGCCAAAGTAAAATGCATAGGCCATTAATATTGCTAAATGACTAATCACATTGTAAGATGGAGATGACTGTTTTTTTAAGGGCCAGCTGAGTTTAGTCCTGTGAAACCACACGTCTCTGTACACAGTGGCCTCACAATCTTACTTTCAATGCAATGTAAGGTTTTATGTGACCTTCGTGCATACAAGCTGTTGCTCTGACTGCTCATTAAAAAAAGGGCCACAAATGTATACATTTTTTTTATTGTTACCAAACTATGAGGAAGAGGGATTTTATAAAAGCAAGCAGAAGACAGATAAACAAAATAAGAGAGAGAAGGTGAGGGAGGATAAGAGTAGAATTAAGTAAAGACAAAACTCCATCTGCACGCTGTAACTAGAAGATATTCTGTTTATTTATTTCTGTTTTTTCTCTGATAAGTTTTCCTTCTCTGATCATTTGGGAAATGCTGCTCTTTAGAGAAGTTTCTCCTGTGACCCAGAAAAGTTCCGTTCATGTTGAAAATTGTCTCTCCTGCCTGCCAGCTATTACGTCACATACAACTCCAGACACCGTTTGAAAAATTATTGGAAAATGTGATTGAAACATTGCCCAGGGGATTTATCTTGGAATACATTTGTAGCGTATTGTCACAGTGACAAGAGAGCTGTCACTGTTTGAAAGACCTGGGGCTTTTTCTTTTGAGTGAAGATGATCCAAATTTTAGTCCAAATATTTCCCCCTCTTTCATCCTGTCCCCCTTTGACCCATTCTTTAAATCATTCTCCCTCCCATCAACCTATTCAGAGTTGTAAGAAAAGATCGAAGACTTTTTCTGTACTTCTTTTGTTTCTTTTTCTGTTTTTAAGAGCACTTCCACATTTGCCAAGATAATCCATCCATCTGTCGGATGGGACGTATCACCGTGCTGATTAAATAGCATGATTATTACACAGGTGTGCATTAGACTGGTCATAATAAAACACTACACTAAAGCTTGCCAAAAATGGAAAAGGAAAAAAAATGGTGTATTATTTTCTTGTATATGGTTTCTAAATACCAGTATGATTTTTCTGAAACACACTACAAATGCCAGGGAAGTCCACATTAAAAAAAAACAAAAGAAGAAATAAATCCTGTAGAATATGATATTTTCATGAGGAAAGTGGGATGGAAAATAAGCCTCTTACAGTACAGAAGATGTGGCTTTAAGTGCCCTCCAACACACTCACACATACACCCACTGGACTAAGTCCAAAAACTGATTAAAACACATCCTTTCAGCAGCACCTTGTTGATGTTGGTTAACCACAAAGACTACAGAGGGTGGGGATTGTGTCTCAGTATGAAGAGGAGAAATACCTCTTTACTTTGATGAAGCACCCAGTCATCTCGTTTATGGTCAGATAGATTCTTGTCATAGCTTCTCTCTTATTCCAGCTCCTTCACCTTCTCTTTCTTTCCTCTTTCAGATGAGATCCAGGAGACGGAGCCAGCAGAGAGACGGGGCACAGCAGCCTGTGGTGCAGGACAACAGTGGTGATGTCACCGTGACAGCTACAGCTGGGAAAACTGACAGGTGAGGACAAAGGTTAAACATCACAAACACAACATGACATACCTGCACTCATGCATGCCAGCTCCTCTCTAAAGTGTTTGTTTTTTACCGTTGACTGTGAATTTTAGCATGTTACTGCTAGTCGTCCATGTTCCCTCCAGATCTTTGTATACCATATACAGAAAGTGAGAATAGTAACGTGAACACCTGCACTCTAACTGTACAATTGCAATCAAATACATAAGGCCCACAGTAAGTCTTTCTGACGTTCATGTTGTCATTCATTAAAGGTGCATTATGTAAGTTTCAGCCACCCAGTCCAACCAAGTTGGGGGCAGTATTCCACCCTTTAAATGTCAGTCTACTATTGTGTCCATACAAGTGCAATTTATAGCCATCAGTCATAAATAAAGGCAACTCATAACTGGCAGCATAGCAAGAATACAGCTGGTCAAAGTAAGGCTGGCTGTCTTATGATCTTCACATGTGACGTTTACTTGCTTATTTAGCTCAGTTTTAGCAGTGCCACAGTTACAAGAAAATAGTCACATTATGCCATCTGAAAAGTTGGCATGATATGATTGTAACACAACTATAAGCCTACAGTTTGTGTTGTCATTAGTTACACTGAAGATGTTTTGTTAAATAGCCCACGTTAGATATAACTCACTAGTCTAAAAGAAACGTTTCAACATTACATCCAGATCTTACATAATACACCTTTAACTATTTAAAGAGGTTTAAATAGACACATTTAAATAGACTTTAAAGACCATTTCATGTGGACAGGGCAGAAAGGTGGTAAAACAGTCTGCGTCTGTCTTTAAATGAATATGAGTGATTCTTACAGTATCTGTTGTCCACAGCGGCTTCATACTATATGAAAAGTTTCTCCTTTAGTTTATTAAATCCCTGCAGCCGTCTGAAGGTAGCAGGACCCACAGAGTATGTTGATAAATCTTCAGCCTCTAATTTGACAGGCTCAGCACAGTGTCATGATGCACTGCCTTCCCATGTGTTTACCTTTATTAAATCATGCTGCTACTTAATAACCGCACGCACATCTACACACAGCTGACTGGTGGGCTTTACCTCATCACTCTGCCTTTTTCTTCCATTAACATATAAACAATTTACAATCTGAAATTCAGTATATTAAAGACTGAAGTAGTGCTGGATTGATGTGATCTCATAAACAGATTTACAAAACAATATCTCATATTTATTGTTGTAGTCACTGTGCGAATGAAACATAAAACATAAAAATTGTGGTGCTGTGAGTTTGTGTTGTGCCGCTCTGCAGCAATCAGACAAAGGTAGGATTTCCTAAAGAAGCGCCTTTACATTTGTTGAGCTGTTGTTGACATAAATTCCACACAGCTGCTTCAGGGCGATGAGACCACTGATGTGACTGGCTGAGAGTGTATTTATATATCACCACACCCTCTGATCTATATTCCTCTTCATCCAGCCTTTTTTGCACTATGTGCTACTGCACATGAACCAAAATAGTGCAGAGAAAATTAATGAGCTTGCACATGCAAAAAACACCTACACTTTACAGCATGCCAGGCACACTTTTAAACATGCATGTCCAAATGTGCCTTTTTAGCCTAGTTTATTATCATGTAAATGTGCACAGCAGAAGAAGAAAAAGTGGGAAGGACAAGTTATTAATTTTGACTTGTTTCTCACATGCTGTCACAGGTGCCTATATGTGCTTGTCAGTTTAAGTACAGATGGTTCCACACTGTATTCTGTGTTTGACGTCTGCGTCTTTAGTGGAACTCCATTATTTACCAATTGAAGTTGTACTATTTCACTGTGTCTTCAGGTATTGTCTCTTTGTAATAAAACCAGCTGGTCCTTCAGCAGCACTTAGAATTTCACAATAGTCTTCTAATCCTCTCATTGTAATGCTGTTTTTTCCTCTGAGAGGCACACTGCTCAAAACAAAAGGCTGTCACTCTTGTGTTAGTGTGTGTGTGTGTGTGTGTGTGTGTGTGTGTGTGTGTGTGTGTGTGTGTGTGTGTGTGTGTGTGTGTGTGTGTGTGTGTGTTTCCACCATGTTTATGCATGCACGTGTATGTGCGCGTGTTTCAAGCATACTTGTCATTCCTCACAGACTTGGCCTTTGTGTTTTGTGGTTTAGGTTGTTTTAACCAGGCTGTGGGGCACCAGGGGTCATCAGGGGTCACCTAAAGGATTATTGTAATTGGGTGGCAAATTAGTGTTAGACGAACTGGACAGCGTTGTCTGCCAAGTGTTGAAAACACAAGTCCATAAAAATAAAACCAAACAGTGACATCAAGACAAGTTGAAAGTGGTAGAACTCTAGAGAGGGAGTTATACATTTGAGTTAAAAACAGACACTTTATATATAAGTCTTTAGCCCTTTCACACATGGGATATGTATGATTATTGTCTGTATCTGTTAAGAATATAACTTTTGTTATCATCTGACCTTGTGTAAGTGTCTTTTATGTAAATGACCCTTACAGCTTTATTCAGCTTTATGGAAAGAGCCACAATGATCACACAATATATGGCCCCTGGTCCTCAAGAGGATAACAGCAGTGGGTTGAAAATTAATATTCGAAAAAAGAAAGGCCGTTTTCTTTTCTCTCACACACTGCATCATTGTTCCATTTTTTAAACTTATTTCACTGTTGGAGTCTTAATTAATGACCATTGTGAGGGCGAGGGACACTTGCTTCCTTCTCACTCAGTGACAGCCCTGCCACATTTTCTCATTAACTTTCATTATAAAGTGAGTTCTGCTGCCAATCTCATAATGTTCAACAGTGCGTGAGCATTTAATGACAAGACTAAAAGTTTGGACTCATTTAATTCCTGTTTCTCATATGCCATAAGTAAAGAGTTTTGCTGGATATTTATAATGTTTTGAACGCCGTCAATGTACGTCCAACAGAAGTGCTTGTTTTTGCCGCAGGCTTCGATTGTTATTCTAAGTGTCTGACAACAGTTTTGAAAGGATCTCCACAAAAATCTACAGTGATCATAAAAGAGTAAGATTTTTTTATTTCAACCATAAACAGCCCCAAAACTGTAATAGCTATACACACCAAACTCCTTTTAAATAAACATTAGGTTTATCGTGTATAGAGATATCACATTTTTACATCTTAACTGAGTTAATCAAGTCTTTATTTTAACCAAATCAGAGACAGTGATTGTTGGAACAGAGAAAAGACGAACCAAGACAGATTTGCGAGTTTTATTTTGCTTCTGTTGATTTTGAATGAAATGTGTTTTCTGATGATAAAATTACTGTTTAATTTAAGGTCCCTTTCAGTGGACTTAATTTGAATTGGCAGTCAGCATTGGCTCAGTTTAAAAAAAATGTTGTTCTGATTTGTCACTAAGACACAAATGCATGGAAGAATAAGGTACAGGTTGGAAAATACCAAAGTTACCCTGTAACTTAAAGCTTACTGTAAAAAAAAAGCTCTGCCTATTTATTTATTTATTTAAGTAAAACAAAAAAAAACATAAAAACCTGTAGAACTGCCCATATTTCAGTTGGAGCAGGATAGGATTTAGGAGCTAACGGCTGCCACTCCAGACATCAAGGAAACAGTTTATCTTGTGAAGACTTGGATCATATCAGACTTTGCTAAGTGGACCCTGCTTCAGAGGGGTCAAAGTTCAGGGCTCAGTGCCCTTACTTAGCCTTAAGGGTCACACTACTTGAATACCACGGTCACTTGACATTATACCATGACCATGTCACATATCTCTTGCCGTACTGTATTGTCTAAGCATCTTGGCTGTCTATATGTCTTTGTCTCTGTTAGAATTATAGTCAGACATGTTGAATTTGTGAAGAAACCGGTAGACAAAACATGAAGTCAGCTAGAGGACGGGAGCATTTAAACAATAGTAGGAATGCTCTGCGTTCCTTTGTGGTATTTCCCTCTTTCAGATTTTCCCCTGTCCTCCTGCCCGCCTCAGCAGGTTTATATGCACCCTTACATGGACCCTACACACTTTGATAGTTTGACAGCTGGTGGCTTCTGTCCTCAGGTCAGGACCTAAAATCTGTCTTTGGATGATCTTTGTGACATATGACTTTGAAGTCCCAGGATCAGCATCATTTTAGTATTGAGAGCTGCATTACTCTTATATGTTTCTTTCATGTCCTCAAATATTAAGTTACAAACTTTGGCGTTATTTTATTCATTACATATTGGTTTTACACCTTTTACCTTTAAGATACAATGCAGCACTTTCATCTTCATATATTCAGAATACATAGTGTCACTACATGTTTTTCATCATTTGCTGCTTCCAATTCTTGCAGAGTTAGCAGTGCTCTCTCCCCACAGTGTGTTTCAGTGTGCATCACTGCACCCCCACCCCTGCTCTGTAATAAGCTAGCCACTATGCAGGTGTTGGTACTGTAGGCCGCACCTGTCCTGAGGATAAAGGGCACAACACATCACTGTGGATATACAGTAATCCCATCTGAGAGTTGGGAGAGGTGGTGAACCGGAGAGACGCATATTCTCTCTCGTTGTTGTTGGTGTTTTGTGTTGTCATTGTTTAAGGTCTTTTAAAATTTTAGAAACTTATAAGATGCGCAGATTGACCTCTATTTTATTTTGCCATTTTAAAAGTTTCATTTCTGCAAGAAGAATTTGGTGCCACCTAAATCCAAATAGGAAAATGAATGCTAAACATTATGAATAACTCCATGTGATTTTGTTCCCAGATCAGAGCAAACCTTCAAGAGGACAGGTACAGGACCTTTCAGCAAGGTGGCCAGTCGCCGTAGCAACCACAGCCTTGCACAGCCCAACAGAGTCAAGTCCCTCCGTCTTCTACGAAATGGCAAGAACCCGCAGAACCAGACCGCTCCCTCCTCCTCTGTCCTCCCCTCTACCCTCCGCGCCTCTACCCTTCCTCCATCTTCCTCCATCCTGTCTTCAAGCCCTCCATCGTCCAGTGGTCCTCAGAGCGGTGATCAGCAGAAGCAGCCAGACACACCGAGGACGGCTCTCATCAAGTAAGAATCTCTTCTTTTTTTCCAGTCAAATAGTTTGAAATAATAAGAGCTTTTTCACACTGAGAATGAAAACTACTGGCAGCTCTGCAACACTTTTACTGCTCTTAATGTGCCTGCTGTGTAATGGATAAAATCCCACATCACATCACCCCCCGCCCCCTCCACACACACACACACACACACACACACACACACACACACACAGAGGAAAACATACAAATACACAGCAACATACAATATAAACAGTGCACAAAATCTTCATGTATCCATTCATCCACCCCTGCTCAGTGTCAGTGAGGCAGACTAGATGTTTAGTGCCACACCCACAGGGCTAAGGACAATTTTGGTATTTCCATTTAAATCTCCCCACACAGGGACTGAATTATTTATCTTATATTTTAAGTTAAGGTGATTTAGACTTCATGCATCACTGAACAACAGATAATTGTGCTGCATACTTATGTGTACATTAATTGCTCTGATTAATATAGTGATATAATATTGTTAATATATAGCTGAATAATCTTAACACAGTTGACTTTTAGAAGGATGATCGAGATTGCTTGGGGATGAAAATCACATTTTTCTGTGGCTATTTCCTGTGACAGTACAGTAAAGCATTTTTAAAAATGAAAGTTCTAAATAATGTAAAATTATTTTGTTGGGACTTTTCAATGGTATATATGGTTGTGTTAGTAGTTAGTTACACATCATACAAAACAGCCATTTAAACACATTAAAATTTGACAAAACAATCATTACTTATTACTATCAATCATTGACATCATACACAACATTCAGCATTTTTGGGTTGAGCTGTAAGATGGAACAGCCTTACTGGCAATTACCAATATCAAACTTGCCAAAAAAGCCCTTCTATTTACAGATGACGGATGTAGAGGAAAGCTGCAGTCAAGCTTAAAGTAAGTCTGGTAAGCAGAGTAAACCACATCAAACAGCATATCGAGTTTCACACCATCAAACCAGCAACTTGTAAACCTGTGTTAATCTGGTTTGAGGCTCTGCGTGGAGGAAGTGTGCTTATTTTACAGACAGCGACGCCCCACATCAAACATCTTCTCACTGATCAATCCAAAAGCTGCCAGAGAAACATTTTTTCCTTGTAGCGTGTGTGAAACAATTTGTTTTCAAGTGAGCTAATCTGATTCAGATCTGGACCTATTTATTTATTTATTGTAGTATTTTTTGTGTGTAATATCAAACATTTGGTTGAGGTGGTTAAATGACACAACAGAACATCATCAAGCTAAACACGGCTTTACAGCCTCGTAGCAGTGGTGATGCAATAGTAGCATATTTCGTTTATAGTCTAACATTAGATTTTTACTACTGTAGATTGCTTTTACTTTTCAAAAATCCTAGAAGTGGTGTTTTTTTTTGTGAAGATTATCTTGTTGAACAAAACGTTCAATTTCAATTCAGTTTTATTTATAAAGCCCATTATCACAAAACACAGTTTGCCCCAGAGGGCTTTACAACATACAACATCCCTCTGACCTTAGACTGTCACACCGTCAAAGGAAAACTTCCCCAGAAAAACCTGTAATGGGAAAAAAATGGTAGAAACCTCAGGAAGAGTGACTGAGGAGGGATCCCTCTTCCGGGACGGGCAGACGTGCAATAGATGTTGTAAATAACAATTAAATTACATAAATGACAAAAAGGAAAGGGGGGGGGATCATAAACACTTGTTTGCCACAGAGCTTTTTTTCTGCAACAAGCCAAAAATCCAATAAAAAATCTCAAAGGCCTTTTAACAAGGGAACCAGGGTGATGTTAGTTTTCAGGTTGGCCTCCAGGAAAATGTTATCCTTGTTTCAGGCACCCTCTGTATCTTGGTTGATTATTCAGTAATAACTGAAACCTGTCAAGTTGTTGCCAAAGTGATAGGAAACACACAATGTTGGGAAATATAGCCACGCTGCTCAGTTTAAAAACAACCTTTTAATCTGTCACCATGTTAATGTTGATGGAGCAAGACTGGTAAATCATTAACCACAGATATTTTTGTCCAATCATAATATTTTGATTCTGATGAATGTTTTATATTGCTAAATGTCATATTTTTAACCACAAAAACAAAACAGAGCACCACAGCCAGGTTTCTGGGTGATTATCAGACTGATTGGCTTGTGTCATGCCTGAGTGTAAACACCAATAGTAAATGATGTGTTAATGATCTCTTTAATGGGTTTATGAGATGAGCATGTGTGAGCGACTGGCAGACAGAGAGAGTTAACCCTTCCTGTTGTGTTTTCCATAGCATTTTACAGCAGGGCAGGGTGGGGTCACCACAGCACAGAAATAGACCTGTAGTTTCCTGTTTAGTAGGTTACACACCTTCTACACAAGATGTCCCTCCCAAGAATCTCATGGGAGGTACAAACATCGACTATTGCCAGAACAACTTTTGTTATGCTTGTATGTACAGTCCTGTTTGGGAATTTACATTGATAGATTTGTTTGTGGCTGAGTGAGCTGCCTGTGATTGAGTGAGTGATGTGCAGTTTTTCTCTGTGTGTGGGAAACAAGGAAATACAAATGACATGCACAGGAAGATGAGCTCAGCTGTTCCGTCTTCACCACCTCACTGATGGACAGTATCTGCCTGCTGGAGGCTTCGACACACCCAGACCGAAATTATTTTTCCACTTTCTGTAGCTTCCCTCATGCAGCAGGACAGATCAGAGGCAGGATACAATGAAGGGGAGTGAAAAAGAGATTTGTGGTGCAGTAAACATTGGATACTTAAAGGAAAGGATGGATGTCTTCATACACAGATCCACTTCTCTATTGGAGATTAGATGCATTCTTGCCAATGAATACAATTTCTCACTAACAAAGGAAAACAAGCAGGTACTTGGAATATATTGAGCCTTTTAACCACTATATTTATATTATACATCAAATACCTGCTAAATACCCCAGTTTTAAAGCCAATACAGAGTATTATGATTCCCCTCGTGTATAAAAAGTGGATAGGGTTGATGATACTCAAAATTTTAGTGAATTTGCTCGCTCTCACTCTTTTTGACATGGATTAAGCAAATTACCTTAATTATCCTGCTGCACAACCAACTGTCGAAGAGTCTTTTGCCAAGGTGAGAATATGCTCTCTAATCAAAACAAGCCAAAGACCCAAACTAATATGTGGCTTTTGTTTTTTGTTTTTTGTTTTTTGGGTTGTTTTTTTTAACTTTCCTCATAAATAATCATGAAAATGTAGTATTTACTCTGAAACTCATCATGATATCAAAAGCTCATGTCATGACATCCTTAAATTGGACTCCCTGTCCCTGATCAAAATAAACAGGTCAAAGAATAAATGCACATAAAACGGGCATGAAAGGACGCGATGCAACCACAACATTGTGATTGCATGCCTTAGATGACTGGACTACTGGGTCACTCAGCAGTCATTGTTATTTTCTTTTTCCTTTCTTTTCTTCAGTTAGTATTAAGTAAAGTTTTAGAAGTATTAAATTGTTCTGGAACCTACTTGAGCTTGACATAATCCCAGAATTTAATGCTTATACGTCCCATTTTCATTGTGTTGTCTCAGCTCTGCCAACGCGCACGTGTTACTAGCATTGCGACAGGTTGGCAGGCAGGAAAACATTATTCCAAGTGCGAATCACAGTGATAATTATGACTGTCACTCTGCCAGGTAACCAGCTTAACCAGTATTCTGCCACTCAAACACACAAACACAGTCTTTTACACTTGAAAACACATTGGCATTGTCATTACGTAATCATTATTTTCTAGATTGCATGCTTTGTTCCATGTTGCGTGTGTTGTCTGTCTTATATATTTTTGCAGCTTGTCTGTTAACTATAAATTATGCGTATTTTTATTGAACCATCATCAAAATCAACATTCGTGGACACACTGACAGAGAAACACACACACACACACACAGTCTCTCTTTGGCATCTTTTTACAGAAACAGGGTGTGTAAGGTTTCTTAATTAAGTCTTCCAATGACATGGCTCACTTACTGAATTATTAAAGGATTTATTTTTAATCTCTTTTGTATTAAATTATAATAGACAGATATTCTCAGGAGACATAACAGCTTGTCATTGTGATCTCTGCTTCGGGAGTGATCTTGCTAAGAAGTGCTGGCTTAAAATCTATATCTGGTTTGTTATGTCTTATAATCCTTGCATATGTAAAGGGCTTAACACTAACTTTTAAAAAGTGGCGTCAACTTTTGGTTGCTGAAACTGAATATGATTGCCATTTTTAGTAGCCTTTTATTTTTAGTAATTGTCAGCTTAATAATGAAAATGTGACATAAAATAATAAACACAATTAGAAGATCCAGCAGATGAGGTAAGGATGTAAAGAGTTATTATTTTTTTGCACAACATAATAGGTGTTGAAAAGTACAATAAGGACCTTTCGGTTGGCATTAATTTTACAAATGGCGGTGTTCATCGGCCTGTAAATGGGTGTGTCAGCTCTTTCAGCCTCCACCTCGTTATGTCGTTTGGCTGCCAGCTTGTGTTGCTTCAGTTTTTAGGATGTGCTACCTATAAGTGAACTTGATATGTCACTTATCGAGGTGTTGTTTTACATGCTTTGCTGTGAAATTTTCCATCTAGCTCAAAGATGCCATATCACTAGTTAGGCTGTCCATGGATTCCAAATCCAAAAAAATAGTAGCCACCTTGCAGTAAAACATGATAATGAATGCTCATTTCAAACTATCAGTAATGTTGATAAGTTAATTTAGACTTTTTAGACTAGAATTTAGGCCAGTACCTTCATTATAAGGCTCAAATATGTTTTGCCGCTCAAGGCAGATTTTCTATTTTCTGGACCTTTTGACCTCTTTTGATTGTGTCTCTAATGCCTCCATATGCATGTAAATAAAACAACGTGCATTGCAGCATTGTCATGAGACCACTGTCCACTGCTTCTAGTTCTGACTTTAACTGTAATATTTAAATATCATCAATGTAAACAAATATTTACAATGTATTTTGGGGTGTATGCTTTGCATTTTATTGTCAATATTCTTTATGTTTTAAAAAGTGGTTGCCACTGATGGCAACAAACATCCAAGAATTGGCTGCCGATATCCCCAAATTGCTGCCAAGGGCAACTTGGCAAACATTACTGCCAAGCCCTGATATGCGAATTTGTCCACCTGGGCAAAAATTGTGAAGGTTAACCAGCAGTTTGGTTCCTTTGTATGAAGTCGATCATTGTGTGCAGGGTACAGAATAAAGTCACTGAACCAATTAGAGCTATAGTTTTTCCCACGTTACAGCAGCTGCACATATGTGACCCCTGCAGCCTGCCAGAAGTGTTGGGGCTGTGTGTGTGTGTGTGTGTGTGTGTGTGTGTGTGTGTGTGTGTGTGTGTGTGTGTGTGTGTGTGTGTGTGCGTGTGTGCGTGTGTCTGTGTGTGTGTGTGTGTGTGTGTGTCATTGACATGATCTGTCAATGCTTTCGTACTGCCTTTAATGACAAAGGCCAAGCAGTGTGTCCAGTGTAGGTGGCATGTGTGAGAGACATGGTATGAAGAGACAAAAACATGATTCATGTCTGTGCATACTGCATGAGCTTGTGTGTGTGTGTGTGTGTGTGTGTTGGCTGAAGCTTGTCATCTGATCCTCTTGGGTTGTAGGCTGTATGTTCAGCAGTGTGGGAGCCACTCTCCTGTCCTGTACTCACCTCTCATCTCCTCTCCCTGGGGAAATGTTTGTGGACACATGTTTTACGTAAATGCACACACACACACACAAATCTATACCATCAGTCTATATTAACATTCTATACGTGATCATGTGTTTTGTAACATGGTTGTTCATGTGTATGCTGATGTGCCTTTGAGTTGTGCATGCTTCGTGTGATAAAACCCGATGCAAAAATAAACCTGATTATGGCCATATGCATGAAAAGTTCTTAATCAGGCAAATTCAAGCATATGGGTGGATGTACACACACATGCACACCACCTCTGCCATTGTTAAGGGAATCGTTAAGATGCAGGTGTAGTGGTGTTATGTAACACGGTGGTGAGGACACAAGACGGATGAGTGATCAAACACATACACACAGCTCAGCCTATTTAAAGAAACAAAGGAACAGCGGAGGCCTTACTGCAGTTTTTGGTGCTCAGACCAGCCAAGCGATACCTTCATTCCCCTGACTACAACAGACAAATGGCTTTGTTTTTTAATGTACTGTAGTTTAACATAAAAAGTCTAATTTCTTTATTTTATAATCTCTATAAATCCATTGTGCACTATGTAATGTATTATCAACTCACTGTTTGGTTTCTAAATAGTGTAAATTGCTGTTTTGTTTTGTTTTTCATCTATACATGAGATAGATTCTATCGGCAAGGCCTAATTACCCTATAGTAACGTGCAGAGTGGAAGACCTACAACTACAGATGGTGAAATACTTTAAAGAAAAAATGTTGGATTTTCAACAATGGTCCTAGTGTATAAATTGTAGCCAGTTGTAGAGATTTGGGAAACAGAACAGAAAAAAGAAGCTTCTTTAAGCTTTCCAAAGCTCAAATGTATCATAAATCTTTTTCTTTATGTTTCAAACACAGAAGATAATCCCCTGGATTAGCTCTTGTAATTTAGTGTGTATCTATCTAACTGTGGGGAAACTTTCCAGCTACAGGAATTAGCCAACCACCTTTTCTTTTGGAGCATTAATCAACATTTATAAGTTATCCTCTTGTTCATGCTGGTATTTTACTAGCGGGACCCCATGAAGATTAGCCACTGCCCTGGTAGCAACTAATACGGATCCTTTTAAAAAAGAAACAAATAAATATATTTCCTATAAAGGAGCTGTATGCAGCATTTAGAACATAAATATTGTGGCATATCACTATTTCCTTTGTAAAGATAAAGTAAAATAATGGCATCCTTATCAGCAAATGAAGTCACCCTACCTGTGTGAGTTGAACTCTCTGTTTCTCTGTTCATTGTTGTGGTAGATGGTCCGGTCGCATGTCGCATGTGCTTTTGAGTCCCTGTCAGTGTAACCCACTGGCTAGTTTCTCACTTGCGCTCTGCACTGTGCTAATATGATGGTTACCGCTGATATCAGGACAGAGAGGTTGCAAAAGCCTAGTGCCCAGTTTATGGAGTTAGCATGGTTAGCTGTTAGCCACTGGCTCCCTCCATCATAGATATGCTGTGAACATTGCATAAAGCTCCTTTGAGCAAGTTAAGCTCATTCTATAATGAACATTTTATAACAATGTGACGGGAGTAGCTTTTTCATGAGAACGTAATGCAATGGCCAAAAATGGGCATATCCTTTATTACACAGTTTGCCTTTCACCTGTCAAGTGTTTTATCACATGTAAACTTCAGGGTTAATTTTAAATATATATTGAGAAAAAACTGAGTTTGTTAAATTTTGCCGCCTGTCAGAGCTTTTATTTTGTGTCTTTTTCTTGATACAGTGGAAACTGTGAATGCACTTGGGGCTCAAGGACCCATTATGCAACACAGAGACTTTTGTTGAGCAGCTTTCATCTCAGCTGCATGTACTTTAAAGTGATCTGGAAAGGCTTATCAGATGATATGGGATGTGAATATGCTCTAATTGAAAGGTTTTTGTTGCCCAGAAAGAGAAGCTACTACTTTCTTTATCAAATTTACTATAATTTTTGTAATTTCATGAAGACAGGAATAATTGTATCCATTACTGGCAATTTAATTATATTAAGACACTGTGATATTTGGTACACCTGTTCGTAAAACCTGTTGCATAATATGGCGGGCTCAACCAATGTGAAATGTGAGTGTTTTAATTGATAATGAGATCATTACTGCCCTTTTCTGTTGATGTGCTCAGTTTTTGTTTTTTTCAGATTTCATCAAATATGCATGTGTGCTCTCCACTTTGTGTTGAGCGCTGTTCTCTTGACACAATACACCACTGTAATCTTAATCATTCATGACATCACTCCAGATTTCCCAGCGATGGCCGGCTGTTGTTTGGTCTGCGTGTGTGTTTAAGCTGACTGCCACTGCAGCAGGCTTTACCCTTGTCAACGATAACATTCTTCAGGTCACACAGGAGTGAAAAAACAAGACTCACGCTGATACCCCACACTGTAGTGTTTGCTTGATCTAAGATTCAGCCTCAAGACTTACATAAACACACACACTATACTTGTTAAAGAACATGTTAAGCCTAAGCCTGTATGTTTTGAAAGAGAAATACAATAGCAGAGGTGAATTAACTTTTTAAACTCTGGCTGAACTTTATTTCCCCTGAAGGTTTTGGCATTTGTCACCTCCAGTTTGTGGTCTAAATGTCTCTTTTTGTTTCCAAGTCTTCTTTTCATTTTTGATATATCTGTCCAAAACCAAGGTAACCTCTTATTAAACAGTCGCTTGTCTAATAAGTTATTATTATAGCCAATATAAAGACTACTCAGATTTCTTAAGCTCCTTACTATAGTTTAAACCAATTCAAACGTGACCACTTTGGGTAACCCCTTATCATGCTTGTCACATAATTACAGTAAAACTTGTACATGTATAAACAGAGTGTTACATTGAAAGGGGGTCAGCCTCAAGGCAGAGGTATAGCATAAGTGAATGGCAGCTTTGGCCCACGCCTTGCTGTTTATCTAGAAAGGTGAACAAAAGCCAACAGGTATAAATGTAAAAGTGAGTGAACCATGAATGGACCACACCTCGCTGTTTTTCTAAAAGCTGAATGAAAAGGGTTCCCCCCATGCCTGCAGTGAAAGGAAGTGATAAATTGAATAGATTAAAAATAAATTGCTGTGTGAGGTAGGCTTGTTGTTTATTTCTTTCAGTGCAACAAAGGGAGCTGTCATTGCTGATAGAAAAAAAAAAGTAAAATGTATAGGTTTTTTTTTTTGCTGACCCACAATCTTAATGAAAGGATTGGTTTGAATGCTAGTCATTGCAGTAAATGGAAAAGGTCAAATTTAATTACTTTCAAGGAAAAAGGGCCTTCAAGGTTAAAAGTAGCAAAGTAAATAGAGCCGGGATTAAAGGACAATGCAGATTCCAAGTCTTCTGATGCAAAGGGAATGGGGATGTTTTTGTGCAGCTATTCATGCAAGATTCAAGGATTTATTTATCACACTCTCATATTTCCCAGTATGCACAGTGAATCGCAGTGGTGGCATACTCTAGAGAATTTCCTTAAAGGTCAATGTTCAATAGGAACCGAGTCCATATAGCAACTTTGACAAAACATCTCAGCCTATAGGACACCTTGTATTCCTTCACATCTTTTTTAGCAAGTCTGGAGCCTCAACCAGCAATAGGGCCACGCAATCCAGTGGCAAAAAAAAGCTTGTGAAAATGCAGTCTTGATTTTTTGCAGATTTTATTTCAACTTTCTGCCCTCTGCCGCATGTCGTCCCCTCTCCCTCACCCTTTCATCCTTTCTCAAGCTGTCTTATCAAATAAAGGCAACAAAAAAAATGATAATGAGAAAATAACAATAAATGTTTGGTGGTTAAACAGCCACTGGAAGATGCAGCAATGACTCACTAAAAACAACTGGTTTTGTTGTGTGTTGGCCCCAAACATTGGTCTGTAAATTGGCCGGCATCTCGCCATGGTGCAAGCCCTCCATCAACTCCTCCACCTCCCAATGGCAAAGTCAGCTTATATACTGTGTCACTTTAGAAATGTTGATTTAATACATGTAAAACACACAACTGCAACCAATCTGTGCTTTGCAGAAACTTACAATACCAACACTTTCTTCTTGCGACTGGGCTTGGCCATCCAAAGTAGCACGGATGATCCATTAACCCATTAATCTGACCTGGAAGTGACCATACAGTCACTGTGGGGATTATATTATTTGCAAGCATTGAAATGAAGCTTGTCATTACTTCCATAGACTCACTGATGTTGTCAGAGTTGTATTGGAACATATAGCATCTTAACACCCCTGTAACCCTACAAGATGTTAAACACAGCCCTGCAGAGTCAATTGCCTCTTTGTCTTGTTTCTGATTTGATATTTTGTGTTTGTAGCAATATCAACAGCAAGGTAGTTAAAATGAAATATAAGAACTATAACTTGACAATAACATTTGACAGAATGACTGTACTGACAAAGAAAAGAGCATCAACTACAGATATTCAAACACTAGAGAAAGTTATTTGATGGATATTTGAAAAGCAAAGAGAAATTCAAAAGAATCACATCTTTGTTTACCCTGTATAATAGCAGAGGAATTCCCCTGAGACCTCCTGCAGTTGAGGGAGTAGGACAATAAGTGAATGTGCTTCTACAGTAATGTCCCCCATCTCCTTGAGTTTGTGTAAGAATCAGACAAAAGATTCCCCTGTGGCTCCAAGTGTGGCAGTAATGGGAAAGGTAAAGTGAACTCGCTGATGATGTCTGTATCTTATTGCAAACTTGATCAATACGGAGTTGCCTAGAGGCTCAGAGGTGTAACATAAGACATGTAGTAAAGGTAGAATTAAACTATCATTACTGTTAAGAGAACAGTGGAAACAGTGTAAGATATCAACTTACTACTAACCTACCCTGATCTACATTTTATTTGTTTTTAATGAACCGCATGCTAGAAGTCTTTAGTAACTTCCCAGGACTTCCTCTAGCCCGTATCTAAGATTGTATCTGGTCTCCGCTGTGTCCTACCTTGAACACCTGCTGGGGACAGGATGAGGGTGATGGGGCTGTAAAGGTTGGTGGTGAATGATAGAGTCTATTGTTTATTTGTCAAAGGCAGAGATTGTCGCTAAATTGCCAAATGAACATACCAATGTTAAATAAAAAGAACACAGGCAAGTTAAAAAAAATCTTTGACAGAACAGCAATAAGAAATCGCCTCAGTGAGTCCTCTTTCTAACCTATAGTACCATCAAAGAAGAGCCAGATACATGTTAAACCCAAAGCCCCCAATTCAACTCTCCTATAATATCTTCACGTCATTGTTTACCTGTTAACCCGCCTCTCTCCTCTCACAGAGGATGTTTGAGTTCAGACCTCACCTTAGGTCATTTCTTAAGTCATTTTTTGTTAAACTTGTTTGACAGTAACTGAGGTAAAGTTAGCTTCCAATTTCATCCTTTGATTTTATGTAGTTATCTCCAGTAAAGTCATGGAGTCTCACTTTATTGCGACAAAGATCTGCAAAAGATAACTTCATTGCCAAGACACATTCTTGTGCATTGCCAGTTGTAGTTTTGCTTATTGGAGTCCTGTCATTAAAGGTTTAGACATACATACAATCTCAGAACAATGCCATAACTCTGATAAATCAACTCAAACATGAATACCATCATAGAGATCTTAGTGGATATGCAGATTAGCTGATTAATTAACAATTTTGATAATTGACGTAAATGTTTTAGTCATTCATGAAGCAAAACTATGTGGTTCCAGTTGTGACCAGTACTCTTTAGCAGCATGTTGTACAGACATTCATGTTCGCCTCGGGATTAATCATGATAACTTTTAACTATACTTTTCATCCAGCGCCATCATTAAGTTAAAATTTTAATGTGATCCCTCTTTTGGGTTTATATCATAACTATTATATTTGTTGAGTGCTAATAAGCAAATGTTAGTATGTTAGCACATTGAACTATAGTTGTGAACTTTCAGACTGTTCTCTGTGCTAATTAATTAGAGATCATTTATATGTTTTTTTTTTGTTGCTGTTTTTTTTAAGGGACCATGTACAGTTTAAAACATGAATGTTAGCCATTGGATGCACCGTACCAGATTATATCTCAAAGCATCTGCAGTCCCTCTGCAGGTCAGAACAAATACACAGCACAATGACATGACAAAGTTGTACAAGAAGAGGAGAAAAAGAAAAGACACACACAAGACAAATAATGCACACAGGATATAAAATGATACAAAGAAGACACAAGACAGACAATACAACAAAAAAACAACAAAAAGCACATCACTTACAAACTTTTTTATATGTTGAAACATTACCTGCTAAACATGAACGTTATCATTAGCATTTAGCTCTAAATTTTGCTGCGCCTTAATACATTTATATATCATTTTAAGCTAAATGTCTTATTAAGTGTTGTTCCCCGTATGCTAACTTGTAATCTTGTTATGAGCATTTTTTACTATATTCCTAAATCTTACAGACTTATTAACGTTTAGCAGTCTTATGAATGTGGTGTCGACATGCTTACAGCACCATACTACAGGTACGCATTGTTCCTCTGAGGTGCATTTGACAGTGGTGTCAGGTGTCACTGATGCATCTCTGTGCTAACAACTTAGTCAGGGCAGAAAGAGCTGAGTAACTGAGCCCAGTTGGCGTGACTTGCCGAATTGCTGCAAAGGAATGGTTTTACTGGTGCAGCATATTATGGCTATCAATGAGTCTCTCTCCAGTTTCCTTTTCCTTACAGTGTAATTGAATTTAAATTATGCATGCTGTATGTCTGCTGGAGCAGAAAGGTAATAATCACTTTCTTTGTTCAGGTGTGTCTACGGCACACATGTGCATCTATACATGTGTATGCACGAATAGCAAAAAGAAGCAACCTGAGCTTCTGTTCAACTAACTGATGTGCCTGGCTAACACTTTCCCATTACTGTACCAGACACACAATAGACGTACAGGACTCTGTGTGTGTGTGTGTGTGTGTGTGTGCATGTGCGTGTGTACGTGCGTGTGTGTGTAACAGAGCTCTGCTCACCTGACTATGTCACTTCACCACCTTTGTCTAAATTATTCCCACCCCACTGTAGTGTGGTCCCAACTTGACACCCAGTCTAAATGTTTTAGCAGTTCCATTGTGGCTCTTTATGACTGGAAACTATATTAACTCAGCAGTTTGTAGGACTGTGGAGCAAACTATTTAAAGCTCTACATTATTTGCCAATGTGGAGCCAGTTTGGATCACTAGACTTGTGCTCATTTTTCAGTTCAGTAATTCCTGATAGACATGAATGTTATCATCGTCTTTTTTTTTTGAGGTCAGAGGTTTGGAGGATGTTTATAACAGAGGCATGCCAGATATGAATCATGACTTAAACCTCAGTAGTGTTCCATATCCGTGGTGTATGATTGTTATCACGTTTTCACAGCCCAGAAACTAATCAGTTGACAATATCTGCAAGCTGAAATTTTTATGAATGCTTGTGTGTAAACAAGAAGGGCAGATTTTCGGGAATGTCTCTCTTTATCTATTGCATACTTTGTACGCAGATTTGCAGCTAAAATACTAAGCGCTGCCATACTGAGTGGGGTGGGGTAATTTGCTTCATGAATGTCTATGCAACATCCATCCATCTTGTCCTGACAAAGTTTTAAAAAGCATTGAATTCATAAACCAACCAACCAGCTGAGATGACTACATGGACAGTTGTTCATTTAGAAATAGCAACAGTGCCTTATTCCCTCAAAATTAAAAAATTGCCATTTTTGAATTTGTGTTTCTATAAAGATTAATCAAGTTTTGGTGAGCTTTAGAGGTGGGGGCTGGGATTTTTTTACTGCTGGCACACAGAGCCAGACGAGCTGTTTCCCCCTTCTTCCACTCTTTTTGAAGTCATTTTCATGGAGCTCCATACTTTTGACATACGGGCATGGTGTCCATCCTCTCATGCGTGCAACACTGTCAGATTACAGCCAGTATTGTTTTTCAGTTAAGTGCACTTTTCATGCATTAGCAGAGGTAACATGAGAGTGATGGATATAATGGCAGGAATGAAGGGACTGAATAGAGATCAAAGGTATATGTTGTAAGGAGGAGTTATTGCTTTTACAAGTCTCGGTGTCCACCTCGATGGGAGGAAACTGCATCTGCACACATGTACACAACATGGACTGTATGAAATAATGGACATAGCCACCGTGACGTAACCGATTGGTTTATGAACTCCAATTTTGAAGCCCAAGTTTGGCATTTTGGCTGTCACCATCTTGGATTTTAGGAGCCAGAAATGACCACATTTGGGCCAGGATGTGAAACTAACCCTAACACAAGCTGTTTTTTCAGTTGGCACTGTGCATTCAGAGCTTTGGTTATCTGTGATAATGCTAATGCAAAATGTTGCTAGCATAAAACAGGCTTAAAACCAATTAAACAAAATGACATTTCTGCAAAAACTACATATCAGTCTCAAAAAGCTAAACAAAACTTTTTAGGCAAATGAAATGTCAAAATTAACTTTAATGTAATGAAAACACACTGAAATAGCAACAGCTATGACTTCACCTATACTCTGTGAATCAGGGATTATGCCATGGTACACAGACCAAACAGATTATTCACCATGAAGGTCCTGCTCCAGTGATTGTGTGAACGCATTTCTGTGTGCTGGTGACAAAGATGCCCTTTATGTCTCATGTTTAGTATTACCTCTGTGGGTGATAGGGGGTGTATTATTCTCCTGCTGGTTTGTATTGTTTCTTCCGTTTGAGCCATATGTTGTCTTACTTTGGTACCATTCTGAATACTCAGGGAATATCCATTATATTAGGTGGACTTTAGTTTTTTTGGGTGTAAATGGGATTATCTAAGTTCATTTAAAGGCTGTGGACTGAATGGCGTGGGGCCCACCTCACTGGTTGCTCCATAGGCTTGTGCTGCTTACTGGCAGTGACTGACTTGGCCATACGCTTGTGTAGCATGGGGGCCGATGTCATGGAGCACCATTACCATAGAGTCAATTCTTCCATTGAATTACCTCCACAGACTTGTATTGTGGGAAAGCCAGACTGAGGCCTGGCCCCAGTGAATGGCTGTTTACCATCAGGTTGGGTCTGTCTGCAACCACATGCAGCTAAAGCCACCGTAGCTAACCTGCTCAGGGTAATCGCTGCACACTCATACTGACTCAAACACATAGTGAAGATCAGACCAATCAGCACTGACTCAGTCAAACACACTCGAGAAGAAACAACTCATATCTCTCTTTAAGGCACATGCGCTCCCCCCTCACACACCCTCACACAACAGTCTAAATCAGACATTTTAATCCAAGGAACTGTGAGCCGTGTTTATTTCATGTGGAGTCAATGCACACTGGGCTGTAAGTGGTTGATGGAGCAGAGTTAAGCTGCACTGACAATAATGATATGCTCACTTTGAGTCTGAAAAGGGGCTGTCATGTCGTGTGTTGTTGTTGAGATGACCAGATCCAGGGGTCTGCAGCATGAATTGAGCTTAAAAATAATAGACCCAAGGGTCGCTCAGCTATGAAATGTAATTGTGTGAAAAAATTAAATATCCAACAGGAAGGGAATCAGAAACAAGCAAGGAAAAGCAGGTGGCATCTGAAATGTTTCAGAGCTTTCAGCTTTTTGATTTAAACACTCCCATGGCCTCGATCTGAGAGGATGCATTTTTGCAGCTTGCTGCGCCTTTTTTGTTCTTATTTTTTCTGGACAAAGAGAATAAATATCTGCACACTGGAGTAAAGCTCCCAATATTTAATTGATTACAATAACATATTGGGAGCTGTACTCCAGTGTACAGATATTTTTTCACCTTGTTACATTAATATGTAGTTTTATCAGGCACCTGGCCTCAAAACAGGTTGGATGTTTACACAACTACTCTGCTGAGCTTCGTCATTTTCCATGGGCAAACACGAAATAACCTTCAAGCTGAAATGGATTAAATCTAAACTTTAACTGACCACATTGTCCTGTATTTGTTCTCTGAAACTATTAATTTATTTGCCTTTTTCTTTCAGGGAGTTATCTTCGAGACATCAGGCCAGTGTCCCATTCAGGAACGCCAGAGAGTCCAAGATGATCTGACACTGAAGTGTGTTAGAGTGGACAAGTGAAGTGACACAATGCACTAATTATATTTGAAGTAAGTAGTTATGTAAATCAGATGATTTTAGTTGGACTTCAATCAAACTAACTCACATTAGGAACCTATTGCAGTATATGCCATGAGGGGACTCAACGTCCATACCAGCATACGAACTGCAGGTCATCTGAATTCATGTTTACATCCTGGAGTGCTGTAGAACCAGATTTCTACCTGAGGATTTGCTAGAGTATGTTAATACTTCTTATGTTTTTAATATATAGTGTAAGTTTTTGCATGCATGCATGCGCACATGTGCATGCTGCCCAGATCTATTTTGATACAACTTTGCACTGCAGTGGAGCTGTTTATTTTTCCAGTTGACCCATAAAAGCTTAAACATGACTCTGTTTTTATTGTCTTACACAGTTGGCACTAATAAAATATTGATAATCTTTTTAATGGTGACTTGTTATTTATTTAGGAGGATGTCTGTCCTGGACTGTAGAGCCGCTGTGCTTAAAGTGGGAGTATGGTGAGATCTCTTCATTCAGTTCTTCCTCAGTTCTCCGTCAGTTTTTTCACTGAGCCAAAACCTCACTCAGATCATATAATTATCTGAGTTGGAGCTTCTCATATCAAATGAGTCACAGCTAGACAGTGCTGACAGTTCTCACAGTCTGTTATGTTTATTACGTTTTAATTGAGTAAAAATGTTTTATGCTTTTGAAATTCAAATGTCAGTTGGGTTTTATCAGATATGCTCTAAGATAAAAACAGCGGTTGAAATGCTTCAGATGACCACATTTTACTGAGTGTGACATCTAGGGAACATACAAATACTGACAATAACATTCCTTGAACTTGAGCCTAAACAATTGCAGATGTTCGACTTTTTATTTATTTATTTTTTTCTGAGCATTTTAAGTACTCTGGTGCATATTTTCATGTCCATGTGAAGTTACTGAGGCTGATATCAAAACTCCCAAAGAACTCTGCACTTCTTTGTTATTTTCCCTAGTCTGTCTCCTTTTTCCCCTCATTTCTACACATTTAGCAGCTTTATTTCTATTGCAGCCACCACATTAGCCATCATGATTTCCAATGGAAGGCGATGTAGGCGTGTTATGTGAGTGATAATGGAAAGGCAAGCCCCTTATACAATTTAGTAATTGCGGATTCAAAACTTCCAGTTGATCCACTCAACTTTTGAAGAGTTATGAGATACGATAACACCTCTTGTAGCGCCTGCTGCATCATACCTGAGGGAGTCACTTCCTACCAACAAGCACATCGCCATAGCTGTTTATAAACTGGCTACCTGTGCAGAGTACAGGGTAAAAGAGAAAAAGTTTTTTCAAAATTGTCGTGTTTCCATTAGGCATATTTTATATTTGCAATTTCAATTTGTGCATTTTGAGGGTTAATTATATACAAATAGTCATTTGTGGGGTTGAGGTATTCCTTTAAGATATGATGACTTTTTCTTTTACATGTTAGATCTCATAGGCAGTACTATTACAACTATAACATTGTATTCAGACTGTTTCCTCTGTTCCTTTAATACCTGGAAATCCAGGTGTCTCAGTTCATTAACACTCAGTGTCAAGATAGGACAGCTTGATTTACTGCTAGAATTAAACTGTCATGAGAGAAAACACAGTTAATTGGATTTGCAGTGGATGGATGAGGGGTGTGACCTCAAACAAACACAGTGAAACTTGGCTCAATGATACTTAAAGTTGTTTCCGAAAAAAAAAAAATGGCAGGTGAACACAAAGAAGGGACAGATTATGGGAACGTTTTGGTCTCTCCTCCAACAGCTTTCTTCTTCCTGTGTTAAACTGCTTTGTTCGTCCCATGCCTCTTTCCTCTGTGTGAATTCTTCTGGTAGTGACCTATTAAAAACAGAGGAATGTACAGAGTGGACCCTCTGACCTTGTAATGGTTTGACTCGGTAGTTCAGGATCAAAGGCAAACTGCACAAACTGACAGAAATGCGGGGGTGGACAGAGGGGTCGCATACCTCTGTTCACTTAGCCTGCACAGTTTCAGTGCGTCACATTATGAAATCATCGCTGTATGAGAAACATTAAGCCTTAACCGCTTAGAGATTTGAATTTGTCACAGTGTCTGGTGTATATTTTGTAACTGGCTTTACAGGAAACTAAATCTATTTTGAGGTTGACTGTGAAACAAAACATCAGTTCAGTCAAACATTAACATTTCGGCTGTTTTATTCATAAGCCCCTAAAAATATTGTTAATCGGCTTTGAAGATATGTGTTTATTTAAGGAGGTGTTAACACTACAAAAGCACACCTTTTTTGCTTCAGCATGATGACTAACGGGTATATTTTGGTGCTGAAAATGATCTTTTCTTTCCTGGATGATATGTCATCATGAGAATTGTTTTGCCCTTGTGATGATTCACAGGAAGAATCCTGAAAATTGCTGTTTGGGATGTCCTGGGAGCTGAAGGATGTAAGACATGTAGCGTGTTATTAGTAATTGTTCCGGTTCTTGTCTGTTTGTTTGCATGCTTGACTTAAGGTCTCAACGAGTATTTAACAGATTTTAGTGAATATATGTGGAAAGAAAGGTCATGGAGCAAAAAGGTTTCTGGTGTGTTATCACAACTATGTGCCCAAGAGAACTTTATCACCATCATGATCTCATCCTTACTCATCAAATTTTGTTGCCTGGGCAAAAGCCAATATTATAATAATGACACTGGGCGCAGCCTTTGCGTTGTATCTTAATAGGGAAGGGGTTTTGAATTAAGTCATATGAGTCGACTCTCATGAGTAGGAAGGAGTATGTAGTTAAGTTTCAGATGGGAATACACGACACAGCTTTAGACAGGATTTTCTAAAGGATTCACAGTTGTGATGACTCTCTCCTAGTCCGCACCAGTCAGCACGAGTCGCGTGGCAGGTTGGCACAAAAACTGTGTTCTTCTTCTTCTACTTCTTCAACTTCTGCTTCTTCAACTTCTTCAACTTACAAGTCAAAATAACTCATTGACTTTTGGTTTTAAATGGGACACAAACACTGTTCTCCTGGGTCAAAGTCCTGTGCTTGATGGACCCATTGTGCTTGTTACATAGCGTCCACTGCACTAAATATGTGATAATGACCCAGATGAGTTTAACTTGGTGTTGGCTGAAACTGCCCAAGTGGTGTAGTGAAGTTGTGGCAGTATATAGAAAACCTATATAGAAAAAAGTATGTTATTTATCATTTACTTTGCTAAAAATAAATAAATAAATAATCAACTAATTATATTGGTGACATTCAGACGCTAGAAGTATTGGTCAAACCTCTCTCCTTATAGGTCAAGTCCTGTCAGTCACATGATCGAAGAATTCAAAGTTTTGATGACCGACTTTAATTCCCCTGAAACATTTAGTTTGGTGTCATAAATTCAGATTTGTGAAATACAGAAAATTCAAGGTTTTTTATATTCTAAAAAGTGATAGTGGGGGAAAAAAAGTGAATTTTTTTTTAAAAAATGAAATTAAAATCAGATTCATTAAGATAGAAGGCTTTCAGAAAAGGCATTTAAATTTTAACATTAAGTCTTACATAGTAATTGAAGTGTTTCAAATACATATTTGCTTTAAAAATGTATTTTTTCCCAGGCTTTTTTGCTTAATATGTGTTTCATTAGTTTGCCCTGTGCATCAAATGTGCATTACATGGAAACCGCATCCTTATATGAACTTAAAGCCCATCTGCAATGCCCACTTATATTATGTACAGTTGCAGGCAAAGGTCTTAATCTGTGTGCATCCAGAATATTCCATGTAAAATGTGAAAAGTTGCAGTTTAAAAAGCAAGAGAATGACAGCAAGTAGAAACATGCAAACAGGAGAAACAGAATAACCATTTTAGAACGACGGAGAAGGGAATTTTTGTGAGAGGAATTCAGAGCGAGTTTGAAATCCATAGCTGGAACCGGAGGTTAATGATTGCCTCCTGTTTCCTAACATCCTCCCTGTTGAGCTAATCTACAATCACATTCCTTCATTCTGGGGGAAAGTGGAGGAGAGTCCCTCTGAACCTGATATCACAACACAGTGGATGAGCACTAAGGTGAACTAACCAGGGAGTGTCTCGCTTTCAGTCCTGGCAAGGACCGTAGTGTCATAACTAATGATAACAACATAAATAATCACTTCAAATGTGTATGCATGATTAGTTCAAGTACTGGCATGAGCAAACATACCAGTGGTTGCACAAGAAGGTATAGGACAGAGGCTACAGGTGTATTTTCTTCTGAAGGGATTTTAAAACAATTCTTGGCACAATTCTTCAGATAGTGAAGACACTTTGTTCTCAGTCAGTGTATGAAAACATTACAAAAAACAAGTTCATTGACGTGTTATGTGCTTTGGCTGCACTCTATTCTGGATTAGATTGCACCAGCTATTTGTAAATTTCAGTGGAAAAGCATCCCTTAATTCTTAGTAGTACTTCTTTTAAACTAGTCATTTCCCAATTTGGGTTGCACCCATAGACTGTATAAAAATAATGGATGTAGCCCTGTGATGTCACATTAATTTGTGGCCTAAAACCATTACAACACAACAAAAAACCACCCTTGTGCTCTTTATGGTACGTTGTTAACAGCAGCAATTTAACCTGACGCCATCCTGCTGCGTGTCATGTGGGCGCTGTCGGTGCTGTCCAGCCCTCTGCCGGTGTATGATAACACTGCAACTGGTTCTGGCCAGCCAGGTTCCCACCTGACCTTCTGCAGACGTTAAAGATGGATTTTGGCATCATAATAGTACACCAAAAGCATCCTCAAAGCTACAGCATTTTACAAGTTCTGAATGAGAGCGGGCTAGTTTGCTCTGAGTTTTCCATTTAGCCAAACACCAGCAACTTGTGGTAATTAGTAGGTGCAAACGTGTGAGGTAGTTTGTCAGGTGTAACCTTTTTTTCTTAGTAATGCATGAATCTTCCCTTACCAAAAAACAGTATAAATGCATGATTAAAAAAACATGTTTTGAGAGTTTTTATGTAAAAATCCCTCTCACTTAAAAAGTAAAACATTTAAATGATCATGCAACTGCTGAGGTCAGTGATGTCAGATTTAGAAGTATGGCACCTGAATGACCTGCTTGGGGAGTAAAGGGAGCAGTAGTTTGGCTGAGCTGATGAGCCAGAGAGCAGAAAATAGAAACTGGAAATTAGGGTCTTTCTAACCCCGTCTCACACACACTTTTCCAGCTGCTGACGAGAGCAGAAAAGGAAAGTTAAAATGCGTTACACACTCACACACGTCATATACAAACACACATGGTGCAGAGGTAATAGGAAGTGGCAGACAGGAAAGCAAAAGGCAGCATCTGTTTCCCTCTATTCATGTGTGGGTGACGCTGATGAAGCTGGAGCCAGATGAACATCCTGCATGCCGCCTGCCCTATCGCCTGGTATTTCACTCATACACACACATCATTCCTCTCCAGATGTGCAGCCTTGCTGTTGCTGCTTTTAGCATCATCTGTAAAATCACTAACGGTGCTGTGTGTCATTTCTCCAGAGACGCCACCATCCAATAATACTGGATGTCTGTTTGGTTCAGTGGACACGAGCATGGGACTGAACGCAGCGTTTGAGCCAGATATGCATCAGTTGGTTTTCTCTGGACCAAATCAGTGCACAGGTTTACAAGAATAATTCATTTTAAAGTACACATATGCGTTTTAGACCAATGTTATTTGAGAACATTGATGCCACTCTCAGATTTGAGAGTTAGGAATTGAAGTTATTTATTTATTTTTCTGAGCATTTTAAAGGTTCTGTGTGCGACATTCAGAGTATAAATACGGCATGAATCCCCATATTTGGTGTGAAAGTGAAGTACTGCTGTTTTTAGTGGAGAGTGAGGTCACACTATCTGTGCTTGCTGTTTGATGAGCTTCTCTATTCGCTGTTGTGTTAGAGCAGGGACTCTCAACTTGCTTTGCTTGGGAGCCACTTTGCAGTATGACAGAAGGCCTGGGGCCAGTAGCAGCAGCCCAATGTATGTTTCTAGGATTTTAGGACATTTCTCAGATTTTAGGATGTTTCTAGGAATTTAGGACCTTTATAGGAATTTTGCACGTTTCTTGGATTTCAGCATGTGTCTAGGACTTTAAAATATTTTTACGGTTTTAAGACATTTCTTGGTTTTAAGAACATTTCTCAAATTTTACATTTCAAGGATTTAAGGATGTGTCAAGGATTTCAAAACATTTCTAGGATTTAATTACCCTTTTTTTAGGATTTTATGGACATTTCTTGGATTTTAGGGCTTTTTTTAGGACTTTAGGGGGTTAGCTAGGATCTCTTTCAGGAGTGCTAGGGTTCCTCCACTGGCACAGTCCTGTCCTGTATACACCCTTCGCTCTGTCAGCACTGTGGGTACTTTGGCACTTTTTATGAAATTAGCACCATTAGCTCCTAGCTGACAGCTCAGTCACCTTCATGTTGAGACTCATGTCCAAGGCCGTATTAATTTGTTGTACCTTTGTCCTTGATTTCTTTAAGTTCACTGAGTTTCTCAAACACAATTCCTGTGCACTCCCAGGAAGCTCATTTGATGGATATATTTTAAGTAAGCTGTCATTATAACAGAGGACTGAATTATATCCTGTCACTCCCATTTGAATGCTGTTTATCAAATGCAATACTTCCAGATGATGGATTGTGCAGCAGGTAGAAAGCAGAGTAGAGCTGTTACATGGGTGTCATGAGCTTTTTTAACACGCATGCCAACAAAGCCCTTGACAAGACTAAAACCAACAATGGATTGCTCCTGCTAACAAGTATTGCTCTGTCATTACAATGAACTCACGCTGTGTTTATTTGATGTCAGCCCCACACACACAGTACTGCTGCCATATATGTGTAGTGGAGCAATAATGTGTTTTTATCTGTTTTAGAAACATTTGCTGAAAACTGCTGTTTGATGAAATGTCTAAGCCTTTTAAAATTGAAACAACATACTTGTGAGCCATTTTTAAAGATTTGTATAGTAAAGTATAGTCTTGGGGCTGAGAGGCATAGACATGGTAAAGGTGGAAGTCACATGGGATTGAAAGACAGAAATATTGTTTCTTTTGGTGTTTACATTTCTGTAGAATCAGTTGATTTTGTGATTTAACTCTTTGAAACTTGAGAAAATTTGTTGTTGTTTTTTTTTTTTTCCAAAAGCACGGGGAGAAGGTAATGAGCAACTTAAACAACTACAAAATTAGCAAGATATTAGTATAAAAGTACCTGGAAATAAGAAAAATTAAAAAAGATATTATTAAAAAACAAACAGAAATTGTCTTTAAGGAAATTCTTTTGATGTGATAAAATAACATAATTGATGATTATTATTATTTTGAGAATTTTTTTTTTCCTCTTTTACACAATTTAAAATATATTATAACATTTATATAATATATAAACCACCCTTTTTTAAAAAAAAAAAATAATACCATTTGTCTGTTGAAGGGTTGATATATTTTTGTATCTAAGTTCAGTTGATTTCTTTTTTCATTTGGAGAGCAATTTTTTACATTCTGAACAAACCTATCAGAAACTATCAGATCTCGTGTCACTAATGAGGTTGTAAACCCGCCACAGCAGCCTGTCCCGCGCCTTTCTAAATAATAATATATGGTATAATTATGTAATTAGCTGCCCAACCTCAGGCTACAGTATGTGTGTTAACATAACCCAACTGTGACCCCTCTGCGTAATTACAAACCCACCCTGCCAGCATGATAGTCAAAGGGTGGGCTTCATTTTGTCCCGAGTGGTCTGTTTTGTGACACGGGGGCACCACAATTTCAAAGTAAAGTTAGCTCTCTAAATACATTATTAAAATCACATTTTAAAATCCTCAGAGGAAGATGCAGTTTTTCTTCTTCCCCTAAATCTATTAATCTCAGATCTGATGAAGCCATTAAACAGCTTTGCGCTCTTTAAGGCTTAAGCTGCTTCTTAACTGATCTCATCAAATTTCAATCAACTTCCTCATTTAGCTCACATTATACTGTGGCATGACAACACACATCTATGCAGGAAGGAGGGATTTACACAAGTGCCCCAGAGCCTTTCATGTCTTTTACGAAGCAAATATCAATGTGTGTGTGTGTGTGTGTGTGTGTGTGTGTGTGTGTGTGTGTGTGTGTGTGTGTATGAGTGTGAGTGTGTTTGTGCTTTTACAAAGTGTAAAGCATCATTACCTGTCTCTACATCCTATGGAAGATGATTGATAAGTTGTTGATGCTTAGCTCTGATACCACCCACGTGTGGGAACTCGTTTTCTTGTATACACACACACACACACACACTAACAAAGTCGTCATCTCTTCTCTGTCTGGAAATATTTTGAAGTCTGGTATGAAAAAAGATGTTACACCATTTCTCCTTTGTAGTCAAAAGTGGCCAGGTCAACATGTCATAGTTCCTAGGCAACTTAGTCTGCAAGTTGTCTCGGTTTTGACTTGTGTGCAGGAAAAAAAATTAACAAGGTTTATTTTGGAATACAGAAAAATATAGCAGGCAACGTCCGTCCATAATCCCTATCTCACCAAAACACAAACCACAGCCAAAAACTTTTATGGATCCACCTATTCTCCTATTCTCTCTTGTTATGCGCACTAGACAACCTAACGACACCATAGCTGTGTTACATAACTTAGCCTGCATTCTAACAGAAGTAACACAATAAGGAATGCAACGATAAAATAACTTTGGTTTAGTTTATTACTGAACACCATTCAAAATCTGTAGAAACTGTTGTAAAAACTTTAATAATATTAAAACTCATATATCTCACATACCAACATTTTTTTCAAGTATAAAATATGTATTTAAGTGTTGGTCACTGTTCACAGATCTGGTTAACGTCGTATCCTCCACTGTTTAAAACAGTCTGACAAAGGCAGATCTGTTTGCCTTTGACAGCCGTGAGGAACGTGAGGTCAAGGCAGATTCAGGCAGCGTGTGTTGACTCCTGGTTGATGTTTAATTCAGAGTTTACATTACTGCCATGGGTGGAGCACAGTCTCCATACCTGCCAACATATCACTGACTGATGCAGCAACTACCTCACCCAACTGATAAACACGGCTGGAAATACACTGGTTAATGTGTAACCATATTTAAAATCAGTATCATAGATATTGAAATCACAGTTTGAATTACTTTTAAAGCAGATGTGTTGGTATTGTATGTTTCTGCAGAATCGCAAATATGTTACATTTGTATTATATTAAGTTTTTTTTTTACATCAGTGTTTTTCCAGCAGCTTTCTATACACTAAAAATGGGTGTTTTTTAATGACCCCTCACTATGTTTCCAGCAACTTTTTAACCACCAACCATGCTTTTTAATCATTATTTTTCTGGCAACATAAGAGCCACCACACCTGTATGTTTTTTAGTAGCTCATGACTGTTTTTCTGGCAGCTTTTTTGCTGCCCACATAGGTATATTTTAATGGCCTGTCACTATTTTTCCAGCAATTTTTCAGCTAACAATCATGTTTTTTTGTTTCATTGGAGATAGTGCCACGAAAAGGGGTTATTTTTTACAGACTTTGCTACATTTCCACTGGGGTTTGTGGCACTGAAAGCGAGTATTTTAAGCCAAAACAACTAGTTTTTGTGCCTAAACCTAACCTTGTAATCCACAGCATTGTTGCAACGTATAGATCCGGACGTTACGTTTCAACATATCTGCTACATCATAACGTACATAGTAATGTACAAATGTAACAGTTAAGTGGTTTGCAGAAATGTATAATGCCAGCAGTTAGGCTCCATAATTGGTTTGGATTACACATGCTAAGCAAGTGATATCAAATAGGGTCACTTTCTGCTGAGGAAATAGTCCCAGTATGAGTCTGATATCTCAAAACCAAAAGTCTCTGCATTGCTTAATAGCTGTAGCTTAGAACATGTTTATGTGATGTGGGTGAAATGCACCTTTAAAAGATGCAGCTTATTTCATTAACTGAACAGAATTTAATTTTTTTTGCATCACAAATCTGTTCTTTTCTATCAGCCTGATGGTGATACCTTTTGTTCCACTCCATCCGACCCGGCCCAGCCCATCTGGAAAACCAGTGACTAAAATAGATGAGTACACTTCCTCTGTGATGGTACTGATGTCAACATCACGCCAGATAAATTGTTCTGATGTTCGCTGCCAGTTTTTCAATGTGCTTCTTTGTCTTTCATCTCTTGTTTTTTCCAACAGATGATGCACCGAATGTACCTTCCCTCCTCAACACACATGACCGCCGGCTCTGAATCAGTGAGTCCTCTGTTGGCATTTTCTGTTCTCCAAACTACACTTCCCTTTTCCTCTGTTTTTGTAAAGTGGTCAGATAGGAGAATAACGTTGAAGAAGCTGTTGATAAAGCTTAGTTCTGCTGTCGAGAAGATGCAGTTCACACCCACAGTTAAATGATCCTACTAATAAACGTCTGTGTAGCCGAAGACTCATTGCTCTGATTGAGCTCCACTGTCATTCAAGAACTTACACATCAGTGAACTACCATGGATGAAATGTTTTTGAATAGGCCTTCTAATACTTTGTGATGTCAGTGCTAAAGGCACCCTTTGGCGTCTTTATGAGATGCTCTGCACTTTTATTTGACTCCGATGTAAATCTGCAGCAACAGTTGATGCTGAGAGCAACTGCCGTAGTATAAAGAGCGAGAAAGTCAGTGTTGTTTTAATGTAACGTAAAATCACGTACGTACCTCTGGCCTGCGTGAAACCAAAAGTCATTGTTGTTTTAGCATGATGTTGTACTATTTATGAGCAGTCATCAAGCCCTGAAGTTACCTATCAACCATACTTCAAAAAAGAAAAAAAGCATTATCTTTTTGTATTTCTGATAACTTGAATACAAGCTGACTTTGCCATTGGGTGGTGGAGGAGGGAAAAGTGGACGGAGAAACTCCGTCCGAAGTCCAATGTTTGAGACCAACAAACAACAGCAAGACATCGCTGCATTTCCAGCGCTGATTATGCCACCAGAAGCAGTTATTTTAAGCCAGTGCATGATCTTCAGTATCCATAACCAAGTGGGATTTTTGCATAAACATAACCACGTTTATTGATGGTTAACATGTATAATGCCAAATTATGTTTATCATCTTAATTCAGCATGTTAGCATGCTAACATTTGCTAAATAGCAATAAGCAAGATAAAAAGTTAGATGGTGACAATCCATCCAATAGTTGTTGAGACATTTCAATTTAAAAGCCACAAATGTGGACTGATGATGTCTAAGGGAAATTCATAATGTGAATGATTGTCTGGAGAAAATGACCATTAACTCAAGTCGATGTTGAGATATTTAATGGAACGATTTAAACTTTGATCTGCTGGTGGTACTGGATGGAAAGTTGGTATCACCAAAGCCATTGCAGTTCATCCACTGGGAACCTCATTTGTCTGTACGACACTCAATGGTAATTCATTTATAGTTGTTGAGATGTTTCAGTCTGCACCAAAGTGATGGACCGACCCACAAACAGACAGACACACAATACCTAGAGCAGGAATACTCAACTTTCTTTGCTTAAGGGCCACTTTTGCAAAATAACAAGAGGACAAGATTTTAGAATGTTTCTAGGATTTTAGCATATTTAGGATTTTAGGACATTTCTGTGGTTTTAGGACATATCTAGGATTTTAGTATGTTTCTAGAATTTTTGGACTTTTCTAGGTTTCAAGGATTTTAGGATGTTTCTCAAAATTTTAGGACATTTCTAGGATTTCAGGACATTAGGCGCTTAGCTAGGGCCTCTGTTGGGGGGTGCGGGGGATCCTCCACTGGATCTTTCTTTGATAAACAAGCTCTTTTTGATGCTGTTTAATGCATCCTGGCACCTTATGTATACTAAAAGTACAAAAAGAATTCTCAGTGTGAATCACTTTATTTTTATGGAGAATTAGAAAATGATTAGGGAGCCACTTGGCACCCTATCAGGGGCCAGATTTGGCCCCGAAGGCCTAAAGTTGAGTATTACTAACATAGAGCCATGCCACTATAGCAAAAATGATGAGATCATTTAACCACAGACCACATATTGAGTTACTATCATCTAAAGTTTAGGGATGTGTCATATCATTAGGGTGGAGGTTTCATCCTTTTGTCGTCATATAATGTAAATTCCAGATTTGAGGTCTTAACATTAAACTTTATGAAGCATGAAGAACACATTTACAAGTAAAAGTTGAAGTACAGTTTTTTTTAACCACTTCAATGCAGTTTGACTCTTACTCAAGTACAATCCCAGCAGTCAAGTCATCACTACTGATTCAGCAAGTTACAAATGACATGAGGAAACCAGCAGCAGATCAAAGAAATCTAATATAACTACAGATCTTCAAACCTGGTTTTTATTCACACGGATTCAGTGAACTCTCTGTGGAGCAGCTGTTCTTTGTTTAGCACTGGAGCTCTTTAGTTTGTGTCTGTGTTTTTTTTTTTTCTGTCTGACATCACCACCGCCACTCTGTCTGTCTGGCTAAGCTGCTTTCGTAAAATATTGATCATGTCTCCGCCCTTCCCTGCTGGCATTTGCCTTAATTGACTGGCAGCCGAGTGCAGGAACAGAGCTGGAGAGATGATTGAAGTGACAGAATAAAACAGAGAGGAGAAAAGAACAGAACCGGCTCGTCAAGTCCGTAAACGTCAAGGCCTGAGTCCTTCCCTCTTCCGCTATAAATCACAGCGTCTCATTCTTGTTTATCTGTTCTCACACTCCGCTCTCACTGCACTGTGGCCTCTCTCTTGTTGTGATCTCACTCCATCCATCTCCGCTTTTTGGGTGATGAGAGACTAAATATGACGGAGCATTTTCAGGGCGACACACTCCAACGTAATCCAATTCAAGACGGTTGTGTTTAATTATATGATGTAGATCAGTGTGTGTATTCAGAGCTGCACTATGTAAACTACTGACAGATTTTACCAGCGTGAATTACAACGTGGTGCTGCAGTAAAAGTATCCCATCCCCGTTGTTTACCCAAGGGAGGTTTTGTTGTCCAATCAGGAAGTGACAAATCATGGGTTTAAGGAATAGTTCAGTATTTTAGGAAATGCTTTTGTTCGTTTTCTAAAGCGACATGAGAAGGAAAGCATCAATATTCTCCCTCTCTGTTTTACACACTGTTTAAGCTGCTGTATATTTATACTTCTCTTTTACTACATTCCTGTTCACTTTAAGTTTATTCATTTGCAGTTTCATCTTATATTACTATTTCATTTTAGCTGAAATCCAATGTTGAAAGAACAAAGCATATTTACCATGCGTCAGCAACAACACAAACTGTGAGGTCTTGCTTTACTTTCCTCACATCTGTTTTCTTAATGTGCGCTGAGCTGATTTCATTCCCTGTCAGGCATCGCCTTCACCAATTCAACATGTTGAAAAAAAAGCCTATACAAGTCTACAATGGTAATTTAGGGCCAGCAGGCAAGACAGACTGTAGAGGTTTGGATGACAGGTGCACACCAACAGCCAGAAATTGACTGTCGGCTGACCATTGGGGCTTGGTATGTCAGGGCCTTTAAATTTCAATATACCAACAACATTATTAAGTACAAATGTGAGGTATCTTAGGATTCTGGTTTGGAAGTTGAAATCCTACATTTAGTTGCTGCCATTTTTAGAAAAAAGGTCGACCCAAAAACTGCAGCATTGTTGAAAACATGTTATGTAACCTGCAGACAGTAATAGAGTAATGTTAAGTGTTTGGATGTATTTTGGTCTCCAGATTTGTCAGGCAGTAGGGAATGCTGTCACTCCAGACAAGCAATTGTAAAATAAATTCTGACGTGGCAGACTTGTGTTGGTATGAAGCGTCCCAGAACCAAAAAAAAGTACTAGTTGTCAGTCTTTCTATCTTTCATTCTTGTCTCTGGCACACAGCATATGTCGAAACCTGCATTACTTAGCTGAAATTGTCTTCTCACATCCATTCCCATGAAGCGTGGCTTACTGTCTGATGACTGGAAAAGCTTGTTTCTGTTTTGTTATTGCTCTCTCCATCGACATTAATCAAATGTATGCAGTTATTAGAGATGCCCCTAGGCCTGCTTTGCCTCTAGCATTTGAGAAGTCAAGTCACAAGTTGGCAACACTGACAAAATGCATCAAGTACACACCTGTTTCTGGAAATGTTAAAACACATTGTGTAAAATGTGGGAAACCACCAGCAAACACCAACAGACCAGCTGATGGGTAGTTACATCCTCATGTACCTACTGTGGTCGATATCCATAAAGTGCTCTAGTCTGATGAAGTTCAACTTTCTCATCGTAATCTTTGCCGTCTAATAACTTTTACCGTCTTTGTCCTGCTTTTGTTACACACATGTCTGAAGTAGCCACAACCATAGATGTATCATAATAACTAGATACCAGACCCCAAGATGCCGCTTATTCAGTTCAATGGAACCGCTCACCCGTTGCATACGTTTCCACAGTAAACGGTCCACTAAATATTTGCAGTAGTTTTTCTCATGGGCCTGCGAGTTCCCGCTCGGCTCATAGACTTTACATCGTGATGACATGACAGATTTTTAAAGCGCTTTTCTTGGCTCAAGGAAAGATTCACAAATAAAAAACCACTTGGACACAACCCCTTGACTTGTCCATGGACTTGCTCATTTTGTCGAGCTGTGACGTTTAGTCTGTGCATGTCTAGATAGATAGATAGATAGATAGATAGATAGATAGGCAGATAGATAGGCAGATAGATAGGCAGATTGGCAGATAGGTATTTTTACTGCTTTCTGATAATAAAAAAATACTTGCAATAGAACAGAAAGTTAAAATTCTACTAATATACGACTAATATATGTCTGTACTCTGAACTGTCTCAATTACGGCATGAAACATTCTGTAAACCTTTCTCATAAATCTATTTCCTGTTAACTTTGATTCAAATATTGCTAAACTTTTAAAAATGGAGCCTCGGCCATCAAACCATTGAGAAAAACAAAACAAAAATTCAACATCAAGGGTTTAAACTTATCATATTCTGATCTCTATGTCATCCTCCTGGATTTTCCCTGTCACTTTCTTCAGTATATTACTTTAACAGGAGCAGTGATGACTGCACACCGAGTTTCAATGTTTTTCTCAGAGTCACTTCAGCAGGAAGGAAGCTTCCTTTTTATGGGGTTTAAACCACATCATCCTTGTAAAAGTGATCCCCACTGCTCAAATTACATGTGCTGTTCGAAAATCTTTAATGCTCCCCTACTTTTTTTTTCACTGGTCTCTTACGTTCCAGCTAATGCATTTTGACTTTCTCATAGCTGATGTCACCACATTGTGATATTCTAAGTAAAACGCATAATATTTCACCTCCTTGACAGCCTCACGAGCGTTTTAATTACGGTTGACATAGCAGAACAGCAGCTCTGGCCCTACAAGCTGTTACTGCTTTATTATTTATGTGAGGATGTGAATTTAGACACAATCTGCCTTGTGGTAAAAAAATAAATATAAATAAATAATATAACTGACAAGCGCTATAAATCATGAGCTAATCGACTTGTTACTCAGGGGTCAGTGCTCTACGTAAGCTATGATAAAAGGTTAATGAAGGAGTGGGATCTAATAGGTCATGGTCACTGCACAATCCTGCTGTAACGTGTGATGGGGGTCCAGCAGAGAACTTTTGTCCATGTCAGCCTTACAGGGAAGCGATGACATTTGGCCATTCAGACATCACTTTAGTTTAAAGTGAAACAGCTACTACTGACATTCAAGATCCCCAGCAAATAAATCCTAATGACTTTGGTGATCCCCTAACTTTTAATCTGGTGCCATCATTAGGTTGGTATTTTTGGTTTGGAGTTAAATGTCTCATCAACTATTGGTTCGATTGCCATGAAATTTGGAATGGGTATTAATGTTCCCCCTATGATGTATTATTATAGATTTGCTGATCTCTTAACTTTTCTGCCATCAAGTTGGACGCCCTGTCTCTATTTATTCCCGTCGCTCAATTTGAAAGCTCCCCAATAGTCAAAAGCTGGTTGATTCATGAAGCTGAAATATGGAATTATCGACAAAACGCCTCCTTATTAAGATACAGAAACCTTTATAAGGTGGCAGCTGGCTGGAGGGATATCATTAGGAAGCTGAAAGTTCAGGTAAATGTCCATTGCTCATAACAACTTCTTGCTGTTGTCTATTTTGTATGTCATTTTTAGTAAATATCATGATATGAAATGTGCGTTTTCTGTTTAAAAAATACAAACATAGATAGACAGTAAGTGCTCGCCCATCTTTTAAGGGGTTGTGTCTATAGTCGTGCGCACAGCTTTACTGATTTTGACATTTGAAAACTTGGCAGAAGCCAGCAGGAGGAGAGTCTGCAGACTGGTGACCTGATTACCTTATTATGATTAGTGTTTCACAGCCACATGCTACAACCATCTGAAGGGAACCACAAAAAGCACCACCAACACTTTCAAAATTGACATAAAAGCATAAATTTAGGCCAAAATCAGCAGAGGAAACTGGAGATGTTTGTGCATATGTCACTCCCATTTACTACCTCATGCAATATTTTTACAGCCCGTCATTTTCATATTAGGGACAGAATTCTGCATGTGAAATGTATTATATGGTACCCTTAAAAATTATTATAATTATTATATAATTATTTCAGTTGTATTTTCAGTATTAGGTATTGTCACTCCTGGATTTCCATAGTTTGGATTTAAAGATCTACAGAGGAAAGACATTTTTTGTTGTCTATGTACTAAACTTGTCCCTTTACAAGCAGTTGACCAACAAGTTGATCTCCCAAATCCTGCGTGTACTTCGGTAAGATGATAGAAGCCACGTAGGGACTCAGCAGGAAGGTTAGGTGTAGGTTTCACTCTTATCACAGCAGCTGATCGCTGCTGGCACAAAGCTGCTGAAACACATAACACACGATGTTAACCAGGCTACAGAAAATCAACAGAATATCCCCACGTCTGTCTGGTGCAGTCTAAATAAATCCCTTTAAAGGTCCTGTAGGGTTTCATTTTAACTGTGGATGAACTCTTGATGAGGTGTTTTAAATATCCAAAACCAAAAATTAATCTGTCACCAGCTGTGTGACCGACGGCTGTCCCTGAGCGCTGGCAACACACACACAGCTTAAAATGGCAAATTATTGCACTGCTGTATCGTTCTTGTTTCCTTTAAATCTCAAATTTGATGATGATCAACTGTCCGAAGTGTGAGTGCACAACATCAGACGTCCCTCCGCCCTCCCTCCACCCGTCACATCTGTTGTGACATGAACAGAGAGTTCACTGGGTTAACTTAGATGAGCAGAAATGGAGCGCTGAAGAGCTGAGCCACCAGAACGTCCCATGTCTATTCCGAGTTTCTAATCCATCCCGATGATGAAATGCTGGTATTGTTAATAAATAATGCCAATGATGCCAGCTGTGTGTGTGATTTGGAGGGCACATAAACCTCTAGAGAACCCATCTCACCCGGATCACAGACACTACACACACACACACACACACACACACACACATCGTCCTGTCTGCAAGCTCTCGTCAGGGATTAACTCTACTGCACATGCTCACACACATTCACACACCACCTCTTTCATCCAAGCAGGACAGCTGTTCATGTATTCATCTCCTCAGCCTGAAGCACTCAGCAAAACTAATTTATTTTAGCCGTTTGTTCTTTTTTACCGTTTTTTCAGTTCAGTAAAAGTGTTGCATTTTTCTTGCACTTCCCTGCCTCTGTAATCACCCAGACACACACAAAGGAACACATAGATAAAGGGTTAAGAGCAAGGGTGCCCACCTTTTAGCAACAATGCAAACATGAGAAGGTTTGATATGTCTTTTTAAGTCTAAAGCGGGTGATGTATGGCCTGTGCAGAATTTTCCAACCGTATTACCCCAAATATTCCTCTAAATTCTGCCCTGGTCAAGTGGGATTGTCTTGCTCCCATCTTTTCTGTGTCTGTAATATTGCTATTGTAGACCAAAAGAAGAAGTTTATACATGCCTAAAACCATCTCCCTCTCATTTGCAAATGTTTTAGTCTGTGATCCAGATGTGCATGGCAAACTTTATAGGTTCATTTTGAGGTTATTTTTGTGATAATAGCTTTTCATTTCAAAAAAGAGAGAAAAGAAATTGAATTTTGTTCAACTCTCCGTAAATGGGATTATAGCATCATCTTTCATAATTTGACCTATCTGATGTATGTTATGTCCTTGCTTAGGTATGTTGATTAATGGGTTAATTTTTCCATAGCAGACATGAATGAAGAGAAGTACCCCTGTTACTTAACTTTGTATAAATAATTTTAACCACACTAATGGAAAATTGTATAAATGCATTATTTAAGCTACATGTTCTCATCCCAAGTTGTCACATATTCCTGCTTTGCAGGGTTAGGGACTTCAGCGTCTACATATTACGCTTTGAGTATCCTTTTGCATCTGCTCTTTCTGCTACGGGATGCCGCAACCGTCAAAACAAGCACGTGGTGGGATGGCGCTGCATGTGTTTATGTTTAGTCAAACAAAAGGACATGGCAAACAATGGTGAGGCTTCAACAAATGCACATGCTGGCATGGATGGTTAGGATTAGGGCAAGGAGGCACTCGATAAAGTGTAGAAACAAAACATCACATTCAGACAGTAAGCGGACACCTCACTCTCGTATGAAAGTCCTGAGTTTGTTCGAGCCACACACCCTATAGGCTCCCTCGTGCTCCTTCAATTATGTCATTACCATCACTTTTTCAGCCTGATGCCACCCTGTTGCGTTTCATGTGGACATGACAGTCCACGTGAAAATGACTGGATGGCGCTTGAATTCTTACATTATTGTGAAGTGCACACAAAGCACATCAGTGCTCACACATTATTGTACTCCTATAAATAGTATGCATGTACATAAGCTGTTGGCTAAGTCAACTGATGTTGAAACACACATACAGCATGTGTTTTCAGGTCTGGTTATATAAACTGTAGTGTTTTTGGTAGCTGTGCACATCTGCTGCTAACTGGCCCTTATACCACCTCGCACTGTTTCTGCCAAACACAACACCAGGGGGTCCAACACACACAAAAAAATACTCTAACAAGGTTGCATAATCTAACCATATCGCTCGCTCTTCCAGTCTATCTATCCCTGTTTGTCTTTGTTTATTCAGCCTCACACACACACATACACACACAGTTTTAAGTATTCCCTGCAGCCTGAACGTCAAGTTACATAAATTCCAGTGTTTTGAGTAAAATGAATAGTCTCACACTGCCTATGCCAAGCATGACACTAAGAGGTCAAACACACACACACCTAGTGGCCATATACAGTAAGAATAGTTAAGCCTTTTATATAATAGCATGTTTGCTCTCTTGTACAATAGTTTATTTTGAGATTTGCAGTTTTTCACAGAGAAAATAATTTGTGGTTGGAACATAATGAGCAAAACTCTTCTGCTGTATTTGTGGTTTCAAAGTTTCGATTGGTGTTTTTTCATGTTTTTCCTCTGTGAAAACAGATTGTATCCATTGTAAATGACATGAATCTAAGCTGTGTTTGACTGTCTAAGACAGATGTTGAGTGGAATATTATCTTTTGCATTTTAGTTTTTACCTGAATTGTTTTCCCTGTGCTCTTTAGAGCTCACTGTGCAAAAGTTTGACCTTTGCAGTTGTAATTCAAGTGTGCTGCTTTCTGCATTACAGTGGGAGTGAGACTTGAGTCTAGAAAAGAAAAACAGTTTATGTACAAGCTTACCCCCACCCCCACCCCCACCTCTTAAGAAAGTTAGCAAATTCTTGAGGACCACTGACCTGTATTGATACTGACATCTAAGGCTTTCTCAGCATCTGAAGACAATCAATGGTCATTTTGACGTTATTTGCCTCCCGATTGTCAAACTCTGAGAACCTGTTGCTTGTAGAGGCTGTTAGGTCAAAAAAGAAGGGTGAGGAAAGCAGAGAAGAGAATGAGGAGCCCATCAAATGAAACTGAGAGTGTAACTGAACCGCAATCTGCTACTAAAGACATAGGAGAAAGTTGGTGTCAACTGCAGGCGTGAATCACTCAAACATTTGTACTTTCAGTCCTAACTGGACAAAGTCAGCAGCCAGTACAGCTGATGTAGCCACCGATGAATTCAATAAAAGGTGAACAGGAACCGAGACTGATTTAAAAACCAGTCTGTGTAGGAATGAAATGGATGGTATCAGATGACAGCAGGCATATAGAGTGACACATTTAAATGAGACAGAGACCAGCAGGCTGGCAGGCGACTGAGCTGTCAGACGGTCCCTCAGGGAGAAACGTCTTACCTCCACATGATAATATAAAAGTTTTGGAGACGCTCAAATATTTCCTGTGTTGCTGCAGCAGCCATGTAAAACATACCATATGCTATTACTATATTCATTATATGAAAATATGTAGGGAATAGTGAAATATTTGTTGTTTTGTTTTGGGTTTTCTTGTTTTTGTTTTTGTTTTTTCTATCAGGGTTACCTGACCCCTGAAATTATAGTCTTATGACATATTTCAGGTCAACATTTTTTAAACATGTTTGATATTAAGGAGTTGAAATCTGGATGATTACGATTATGGTTATGCCAGTGCTTCTCCAACAGCAAGAGAGACAAGTCTACAAGGAGACATAAGTTAACAATAGTCCTGTAGCAGCTGACAGTGTTGCATGGCATTAGGAAACGTTCTAAACTTAGAGGATAACAGCCCCAAATTGTCAATTGCCAAGTTATTTTTATTATTGTAAGACACACAGAAACAAAATAAAACAAAACTTTGGTTCATGTTCCAACAATCACCAACTCTGTGATTGTTGAAATACACCCTTAATTCCCCCAGGCAGATGTGAAAATATGCTGGCTCTATACATGCTTAAATTACTGTTTTGTTTTTTTTTTTCAAATGGAGTCTGATGGGTTTGACAATGGCAATCTGTGAGCTGTTTCTAGTCAAACAAAAGGAAACTTACTCCAAAAAAAAAAGAGATCCTTTCCATAACTTGTCAGACACTTATAATAACAATCTGAGCACATCAGTGCCAAAATCAAGTGCTTTTAGTGAACGTAAGTTGATGCGCGGTCACGCCCTCAGTGATTGCATCTCAACCTGTTTTGCTGCAGCAGTTGCACTAAATACTGGACCAGTTTCAAAAATTGTCATTTCAATAGTCATTTCAACATAACATGGGAAAGGAGGGTCCAGGTTGAAAAAATGCCAAAGTTAGGTCGCCCAGTAGTTCACCCAGTAAAGCGAGTTCCCCATGTTCAAAGGCTGTCGTTGCTGCAGCAACCGCAGGCTCTTTGCTGCATGTCTGTCCCTCTCTCTCCCCCTTTAACGCTGAGGCTTTCCTATCTTACCCTTCAAATCAACTCTTCAGCTTAATTCAGTGTTGACGCTTTAACAGAAACTTCAAATCATGTCAGCACTTCAAATAGCTTCCATTTAAACTTGTTTCATTAAGTATGTTTTGACTTCAACTTTTTCAGTATTTCAGCTATTTTAATTACTTTCTAATGCAAATTTCCAGTATCCAGTGCATGAAAATTTTGCCTTTAGTAGCTTTTGACAACTGACAACTTTTTTTAATTTATTCACTTGACACTAATATCTTTCCGAATATCCACTAAAGTTAAACTTCACTACACTTGGACAACTTGAACTCCTTTTGGTGCTTGAACTTCAACTGAATGACTTAACCTTAACGATTGTTACTTCTTTCAGTTACAGTTTTTGGTTGCCAAGTCAACTTAAACCACAAATTATTTCAGTATTTTGGCTACTTCAAATGTTTCAACTGCAAGTATTCCACATTGAGCACACATATATTTAGATTTTCCTTGTTCTTACTGCATTTTTCAAGACAACACTTACCCTCCTGTGTGTGGATTTCAACTAACAGGCACACACTTTTTAGGGATTCCCCCACTGATGCTTATAATACTCACAGCTTGTTGGGTAAACACTTGCTGCGTTGGAGCCTTTTTCTCTGCACTCATGAGAGCATTTCCACTGTGGATGTAGATCTAAAGCTTATTTCATGAACAGGCTCTGTAGATAACGCTACACATGCCAAACGTGCCTCAGAACACCAGGGTGTGGTATAATCATCAGAGATGTGCATCACAGAACAAGGAAAACATGCACAAAATTATAACCTTTGTTAGAAGACATGTCTGGAATTCTCATGGTCTAGTAGGTTTGACAGGTGCTTTCGGACCAGAGGACCTTTTTCATAGATCTAGGTACCTAGTACTAGGAATAATCGTCCTTAAAACAGCATTTTAGTGACTTTGTTTTGGCTCCAACAGTGGTTTTATGTTCCCCCATTGGTGAATGTGTAACTAATTTGTGCTGTTCTGCTGCTCAGGATCCGTGGGCCTGAACCCTCCCTTATCTTGTGCCATTGGCTGGTGGAATTTGGGAACCTGCAGCCAATTAGTCCACCTGGGGTAAGTAAAGGCTGAGAAGCCACTAATCTCTGTTTGCTGCCATTAATGGATGCGCTTTTATGTTGATGAAACATTTTGTAAAGACAATAATGTGTGTCTTTGTCAAACTGAGTAATTAATATTGCTGCTGTTAAACTTTGTTAACATGCTGTTTACCTGTTGGGCCAGTATGGATGTTTTTTTTATTTATCTGTGTTAATTGTCATTTACCTGTTGAAATAATATTGCTGTTGTTAGATTTATCAATACTTAGCTAATGTTACCTGTCGCTGCTATTTTGTCTAAATCTTAACCCCTAAATTTCTTGCCAGGAGGCTCTGTAGGGGAGAGCTGCCAGTTTTGTTACATCCCTTTTCTCCAGATTTTCCTATTTTGTTTGGGAGTTTTAGGTTTAGGATTGTACCTTTTCAGGGTTCCCACAGTAATGAAACACAAAACAAAAAAAAACTGAAAAATCATAGAATTACCGGTCACATTATCCAAGACTTGAGAAGTAATGGAACTAGTAAAACTCATTGAAAGTTTTGGAAAAATCATGGAAATGTGTTGTGTATGGGAGGCATATGTGGAGGTATGTGTTACTAAATGGTAACTTGAACTGTACAGCTTTGCTCTCTACATCCAGGTCTCTGTTTCATCCTGTCATAATTAATGCAGGAGTTCATGCAAGAGCGATCAGGAAGCAGCAATTAAGCATAACTATGCATGACGAGTGTGACAGAATAACAGGAGCAGAGCAATATGCACTTTACAAAAACCACAGATTCACACATGCCTTTCACTGTCATGCACTGCGGCCTAGAGGTATGCATACTATCTTTCTGTTCAAAAACCACACATGAAACGCAAAACTATGTGTGGAAAAGAGGTTTAGCCGAAGGGGGGAGTCGTCTCTTAACTGTGGTGTAAAAACACTGAGCTGCTTGCACATAAAAATGCTTTCAGACACGTCAAACATGCCAAATAAAGCCACACTACAAGCAGGATAGGTTCTGCGTTTTATTTCAACACAAACAGTCGTGTAATAATGTGCTGACTGGCATTATGATGCAGCCACAGTGCATCTGAGAACGCTTGCTGTAGCCTCAGAGTAGTTGATATTTATCTTGACAAAACAGGCTGGATGTCATGGACTGAGAGGCCCAAACTATCCCTGATCACTGACATAAATTAGCCACACACAGGTCATTTTGGTATTTGGATACAGTGAACAGCTAACTCCACAGAAACAGCATCATCGGTCTCTTCTAGTTGTTTCAAGGTTATTCATTCATTTTACAGTTAAAAAAGCATGTAAGATTTGACATCACAACAGCCTGACAAAAATACAGAGATTTAGTAAAATGTTGATCTCAAAATAATGTATTGTGGTAGTTTCTATATAATTTTCTGTTGCTTGTTGTTTATGCAGCACCTGGAAGAGCGTACCAGGAAGCACAGCTAATGCTGCTCTGCAGCAACTTTTTTTTTCCAGGATGTAAAAAGTGAACTGAAGCTTAAAATAGTTCACTTAATGTCACAGTGTTCAGAGATACAGGGACTGTGGGATTACTAAATAGGGTCATTTCTCACAAAAGCAACTTAGAATCCAATTTCATAGGTGTTTGTACTCACAGATGGCCTCAAATCACCTGGCTGGAACATTATCACTCTAATGAACAAGACGTTTGTAGTGGTTATCAGCATTATAGATAAAGTCTTCGTTATCAGCGTATAGTTTAGAAGCTATCAAACGGACGTGTTTCTTGCGATGTATATGAGCTGGCTTTGTCAGCAGGAGGTGGAGGGAATGGTTGATGGCTTGACATCTAGGCGAGATGCCTGCCAAGCTGTAGACCACTGTCTGAGAATAACACACAAGGCAGTTGTTCGGTAGTGACACACTGAGGCGTTTCCAGGGGCTTTGTGCCACCAAAAGTTTTTTTTTGGGGGGGGGGGGCAAAAACATGATCTTTTTCTAACTATAACCATGTGTTTTATGTGTAAAACACATGAAATGTAAAGACACGTAATGTTTGGACATTTATTAAGTTGATAACAACAACCTAAACACACTGGCTGGTGTAGCAGCAGCCCTCTAATCCATATCTATGACGCTGATAACAGTGGGACCAAGATATTGTTTGTTTTACAAGTCACAGGTATGTCTCAAGTCAAGTTCTAAGTTAAGTCCCAAGTCCTAAACGTTGAGTTTTGAGACCTTAACAAGTCATAATGTGCACTTTAGCAAGTCTAATACCATTTTCACAACAGAGTAATGACATTTTACAGTTACAGGTATCAAGTATTTTCAAGTCAAAAGATTCAAGTCCATGTCAAGTTACAAGTCATACGTAACATCCAAGTCAATTGCAAGTCTTGTTTGATTTTGTAAAAGTGAAGCCTAAAGGCATCAAATTGTGCCTCAAGTCCTCACCTCTGCTGATAACCACTACAAACAGCTATTTAATAATATGACACCATTCAAAACAGGAGCTTAAAAATGCACAGGCCTGGCAACAATGTAAAGACTTACATGAAAGGGCATGTTTTAAATAAATGTTACATTTTTTGTTACACTGGACATGAGAATAACTGCATCAAGTTAGTTAAATATGAAAAGCCAAGGAAGCTGAAAACATAAATTCTAATATAATGTGTTTTTCACCTTGCTGGCTTTTCATACAGTATTAATGTAGATCTAATGTGTAGGCTCGAATTTGTAGTCCTGTTATGTTCGTTTTTACTCGCACCATAACTTGCACCCTCTGATGAAACGTTCCTTCGATAGAGGAAATAATTCCTTGACTTGAAGCACGATGTAAACGTGAATCTTTTCATGTCTGTTAAAGTTGATTTTCGGGGAAAGCAAGCCACCACCAGAACAGTTGGCAGGAAATCTAACATTTGTTTTTTTGGAGTTTGACCCAAACTAGTAACTAAAAATCAGAATATCTCTGTCTGTGCTGCTTAAATTTCAACTATTCTCTATTTTTTTTTTGTTGTTTTTTTGTTCTCTTCGGGGTTCTTTAATTCTTCAGAGTAAAGAATCTGAGCAAAAAATCACCCTCTGCTTGCCTGAAATGCACACAGCTTTTGACTTTGTCTTGTTTTAAAGGGGCACAATGAAACAGCCACAAAAGAGCTACTATGCCCAAAAAAATAATAATAAAAATTAGGAATCAGATATTGCGTTTTAAATCCAACCTATGAAAGTTGACCAGTACAGGACATATTGTTAAATAAATAGGACGTTTTGTGCTTAAAAGACTGACACTATTATAGGACAATATCAAAAGATCTACTCTGCTTAGCCAGCAGAAAGTGAGTGTTTCAGCTTCAGTCCACAAGTTGTGCAGTGTTCATTTTTTCCAAATACAGACAAGACAAGAAGTCACTTTTAACCGGCTACAATTTACTTTAAATTTCCGTCTTATTTTGAAGAGGCTGAGGTGACGCTGAACCCAGGTTGATCATGCATTTGTTTGACTGAAAGAGCTTCCATAGCACGTTGGCTGGACTGTAGGTTTAATGTTTACTGTGCATTACGGTACACTTGATGATGACCTTTTAAAGGAAACCTGTCTGTTTGTGTCCATTAGGCACACTTACAGAGTACAACACTCTACCTTACCTCTAAGTCGCCTCAGCAAAAAGTCAGACTGTATCCTGACAAAAGCAAGCTGTGATTAACTCTTTGTAAACCTGTGATCATGTTTACCTTAAAGTTAGTTTCTTGCTGAAGACTACAGATTACAAGTGGCTTATTATAATACTCCTCTAGGCTAGTTCTCTTAATAAGTGGTACTTTTTTTGACTCTCATGGAAGTCAATGGTCAGCTATGGAGCAGCATGGCCTATCAAACCTCTCTAAGCATGCTGTCCCTCCTAGCTTATTGTGCAACTACATATAGGAATTATTGCTATAGAATTACAGTGTCCAGACTGAGGTGCATTATGGGGAGGGAAGACTCGACCCCAGTATTGCCAACACTGATTCTCTGCCCCTGAGTTTGTGGCTTTGAAATGCATAAAAGTCCAACATGCTTCCAAACAAAGTGAGTCTATACGAGGGACTCGCACACAGGTGGGTTATCCGAGTCCTGGCTGTGCATGGAGCTCAGACCTGTGTCCGAGTCTTCATCGTTTGTGTTGCAGGCCTTGGACAGACCTCTGGCCTGCTCCACCCAAACGCTGCTCTTCTCTGCTGACTCCGGCTCAGCCTCAGCGCTCACTGCGCCCAGCTCTGCCTTCCCATCATCAGCCAGTGTGCTGTTCACCTGCTCTAGCTCCATGGTCTCGACTTTGGCCAGTAGGTCCAGCAGTTCACTCTCCCTGGTCTCCCAGAGTGCCAGACTCAGGTCCAAGTCCCCCCTGATGGCGTCAAGGTCTGTCTTCAGCCGCAGGCCGATGTACAGACTGGTGTCCAACTGCGTTTTGATCCTCATCTCTTCCAGCGCGCACTCGTTCTCAGACAAACTCTCCACATCTGGTTCCACAGCTGGAGCGTCAGACGCTGCCAGGCACATCTCCTCCGCGAGGCTGTCTGTGTCCTTCGCCGCCTCCGCTCCTCTCTCCTCCCTCCCCTCCCGCCGCCGCTTCATCCACCGCCGGTTGAGCTCCTCCTGGATCTCCCCCGTGATGCTTTCCACGAGCGCCTCGCGCTCCGTCAGCTCCTCCTGCAGCCGCACCACCTCCTCACACCGGCGCGCGTACTCCTCGAACTGCGCCACCGCCTCCGCTGTGCACCGCGCGTCCTGCCGCTCTGCTTTGCGCTTACAGTCCGAAGATGCGGGAGCCTCCGTGGAGGAGTCCACCATGTATGTGTCCTGCACATAGTTCACCCCGTGTCTCTTGATGCGGTCGAAGTGCACTTTGGCTTCGTACCGCTCGATCTCCCGGTCCAGCTCCTTGATCCTCTGGATCTGCTGGCGGATCGTGTGGTCCTGGGAGATCACCAAGTGAACCAGCGTCTCCATCTTCTCCACGGAGCCCTTATCTTTAGAAACAGCCTGCTCTTTCTTTTTGTTCATCTTATCCAACTTCCTGAAAGCCTTCCTGACTATGCGCCTCTGTTTCTCCTGGGACAAATTGGCTGCAGCGGCAGCGGCTGTCCAGCAAGTCCTGGCGGTGCCCTTCAGCACTCCGCCCGGGCCGCCGCTCTCCTTGCTCTGGACCACCCGGGCCTCGGCGCTGCGGGGCCCGTTGTTTGGCAGCGAAGCCTCGTTCTTCACCAGGACGAAGCGGACATTCTCCTGCTCGTCCCCCCAGGCGCTCCACAGCCTGAGGATTTTGGTCTTGTTGGGCAAAATCCTCTCGAAGCCTCTCCACTTCTCCACCACGCAGTAGGACTGCGGGGAGCCGGACAGCATCGCCGCCGAGGCGCCCTGCTGCAGGTTCTGATCCTCCAGCAGGACTTTGACCACGTCGGCGCAGGTGGTTCGCTTCGTCAGCCCAGAGACAAGCTTCTCCTCCCGGCAGACCCACACAGAGATCTTCCCCTCCTCCGGCTCCATCTCAACGAGAGAAAAAAGTTTCTGCAACCTCAGTCTGTTTGTGGAAACTCACAAAGTTAAAGAAAGTAGTCCTTATATTTTCTCGCTACATTTAAAGTTGAGTTAAAACTTCATTTGGGAAAAAACTGAAGCAAAACATGCACCCAGAAGCAAAGCCTCTGCGCTCTCGTCGCCTTAAACACGCTCAGTCAAAAAAACATAACCTTGTAACGCTTTGTAGGAAAGTCAGAGTCGTCCTCAAAAAAATAAATCCATTCATATTTTCCCAGTCATCTGTTCCCGGTCTGCCTGCCGGGACATCATCTCTCTCTCCCGGGCAGATTGAGCTCAGCCCCGCGCGCTGCTCCGGAGAGGAGAGGGGCGTCCTTGCATGAGGACAGGCTGCTCTCTCTGCTGAATGCGGGACAAACAGGAGGGTGCTGTAACGGCTGGGACACGCCCCCCCACTCCTCCTCTCTGTCTCTCTCTCTCTCTCTCACACACACACACACACACACACACACACACACACACACTCCTCCTACATAGGGAAACCTGGACTCAGATGTTGAAACAAACCTGCAGTAGTTTTTGTCGAGGTTTGACTCCTTTTAAATCCTTCATAATCTCTGCCATGTACACACTTATGGCCTGACTTCTGTATTTACACATGCATGACAGTGTGTGGTGTTTTTGAGGTCAGTAATCAGTGTCTGGATTTGTATCAACAATAGTTGCAAAAGTAGATTGTCTTGAACAGTGTTAGGGAGTAACTAGTTGCATGTAACTAGTTACAGTCATTAAATTACAAAATAAATGTAACTGTAATCAGTCACACTTTCTGGGAAAACAAATGAAATTAAAATAAAGATAGTAATGAAATGTTGGTGATTACAAAAGGATTACATATCCCCTTATAAAAAATTATAAGGTTTTTTTAGTAAAACAGTATGCATGTTGAATATGTTATATTATTATATTATAGCATATTTTTGGACAGCACAGGAACAGCAAACTACTATAACTAAACTATAAAACTATACTATACATGCTTTATTTTTAAATACTTATAGACTGTGCTAATTGTTTTCCTTAAATGTATCTGTTTTTATACTTATATTTTTATATACTTGCTCTTGTACTTATTTACTTTCGATAATTCTCTATGCTGGCATCAGAGCAACTGTAAGGAACCACAGTTTCTCCTTAAGGATCAAGAATTTTTTTCTGATATTTGAAGGCATTGAGACAAATTTAAGTGCAGTGTTTTTGCCCTTTTATTTTTAGGTCTTTGCAGCTTTGCCCTATTTAAAACAAAAAGTATTCAAATGTAATAACTTACATCACTTTGATGAAGCAATTGACATAGTTATGTAACATCACATTTTAACAGGGTAACTTGTTGTCTGTAATCTATCACATTTTAAAAGTAATCCTTCCAGCACTGGACACAAAGTAAGAAAGTTTATGAACTGAACTAATGTGAAGTGTAATTTTGAGGCACTGGGTTATTTACGTTATATTCTACATTATACTTATACTCCAGAGGATCTTTTGTCATTGAGCACGAGTTTTGTAAAAAAGATCAAGAATTGGAAAGGACAGCACAAGAGGTAAAGGATGCTGTGCCTTGCCACAGAATAAGCCTCTGTATAATAACCTCTGTATAATAAAGCTTGTTCTTAAAGGTGTGGTTTCCCCCCTGTATTTATAAATAAAATTTATATTCAGCTGCTTACAAATCTCATTTTTCTCAGTAGTCATTTTTAATTTAGCCTTTTTTTTTTTTTGGCTGCAGTTATGTGGATTATGTCGCACAAAAGTAGATCTAATGAGTCCAGGTTACAAGCCAAGAAGAACCACAGAGTAAAGCTAAAACACAGATGAAGCTCTTACTCAGCAGTGTTGCACTGCAGTATGCATTGTTATACAGTTTCATCTTCATAATCCCCACACAGCTGAACAGAGCTCAGCTGGATTGATCATAAAGCAGAGCGAAATCCATCTATTACACTGCGGGCTGCTGGTATAATGTCTGACCCCATAATCTGCTCTTTCAACTATTTCAGGCCACAATATGGTAGCTTAGACTCATAAAAGGATTTTTTCCACAGTGAGTGTTTTGGTGTGTGTGAGTATTACATTAATAGCAAGTGTTCATCCCCACCAGCTACCATTAGTCCATGAGTTTTTGTACTTTAGCCTTAGCTCAGAGGGATGCATCAGGACACATTTGTTGGTAAAATAACTGCGCAGAAAAGCATCTGGGAATGTGTGTGTGTGTGTGTGTGGGGGTGTGTGCGCGCATGTATGTGTGGAAACATATCAGACACAAACACTCCATGTTGCTCACAGCAGCATGTGTGCCCACGTTCAGAGCATGCATTGCAAACACAATAGATCTGAGTAAAGAGGATTGTTGGTACTGCGTCTGGGATGTGAGATAACAGAAGGTTTTTCTAATCTTTGATCCCATTTCCTGTGAGGTCATCACTTGCGTCTGACCTGCAGACTTCTTATTGGTCATCCAGGGTTTGGTACTTCCAGTGTTACCACAATGCATGTGACCACAAGGCAAGTCGGACTAACCCAAACATGTACTGCCACAAAAAAGTTCTGTTGTTATTTGATGGTAAATGTAAATGTTAGATGAGGTTTTTGCACTTTTATGATTGAAAACACGATGTAGTGTTTTGCAAAGGTGGAATCCATGACATATACTGAGATGTGATAATGATAATGATTGTGCATTTTTTGGGCTATTCATGCAAATGTGTGCATGAAAGTGTTGCTTTAATCTCATCATGAATAGATGTATAGAGGTTTGGTGGTGCTGCGTGTTAAATGCTTTGATTATGGCTCTCTCTGGTGTTCATAAAGGAAATTACATGATAGGAATCATTGGAACCTTTGGGCTTGAAAATATTTATTTTTTTCCCAAACCCAGCGATTAAAAAGCATGTGCAATATATTTTCCTCCCGTTTAATAATTTTTCCTTCCTTCCATGAACACTTGACTTGAATTCCGATGTTTTCATCTATTTTACTGTACTTTTTTCAATTACTTCAATAACTTTTTGTGTATCCATGATTGTTACTTCAAACGTACATACTGTGAATTGAAATGTGAAGGTTAAATGCACCTGCAGAAAAAGTCACCATGTAGAGGATGCTAGTGTTGTGGTGAAACAAATTTATACAATAGTAGATCAAAATACACTTATAGTATCGTATGTCTGAAAAAGTGTACAGTATAAATAATAAATAATAGCTTAGCATGTCATTTAAAATATTTTACAAAAAAAGTCATAGTACAATATTTGGCTCAAAATATGAAAAAAAAGTTGTAGTATCTTATGATATACAAAATATAAAACAGTCAAGTCAAGTATAATATGTGGTTTAAAATATCACAACAAAAGAAAAGAATGTTGTTAAAAATGATAAATATGTGATAGTATAAGGTTGTTCGGAATATAATAAAAAGTCATGGTATGTTGTAAAAATCTCATGAAAAAAGGGTTTGTGTATCATCTGTTCATTTAATTATTTAATTCCACCTGGAAAACTAAAAAGCCTTTGTTTTTTGGTTTTTCTGTCAAAACCAAGGCATTTGTTTTTTCAGGATTTGCTTGAAAGGAAAAATGAAATAAACAAGGAAACAAAAACAAAACAACAATTGAATTTTACATTGTTCTTTATTTTCTTTATTTTATTTATCATTCTGTCGCAGTTCCACACATTGCACATGCGATGCTAGAAAAGTTAACGCTCAAAGTTTAGGACATGAAGGTAAAGAAAATATCAAAAATATTTTAGGGAAATCAGAGCCGAGGTCATGTGGGTGAAAAGTCCAAATTGGAGCTAAAGGTGACAACCAACTTATGTTCTGATATGATACGTCTTTCAAAATTTGGCAAAAATGACATAGTATAGTATGTTGTTCAAACTTTGATGAGAATGTCAAAGTAAATTTTGTCGTTAGTATGTCGATCAAAGCGTGACCAAAACCCCATAGTAAAACATGTCATTTAAAATTAAAATTGAAAATTTGTGATGAAAATGTCACATTATAGTATGTCATTTAAATTTACTGAAAACTTCATCCTATAGTATGTCGTTCAAAATTTGACCAAATTGTCATACTATACTATGTCATTCAAAATTTGACAAAAATGTCAAGAGTACTTGTATGTTGTTCAAAATTTGACCAAAACGTAATAGCATAAAATAAACGTATTGTTATGTTTGTATAGTTTGTCATCAAAAATCTGGCTAAAATGCCTTGCCATAGTAATTTATCAAAAATGTGACCAAAACCTGACCAAAACATTACACTGTAGTATGTCATCCAAAATTTAACCAAAACGTCATAGTATAGTCTGTTATTAAAAATTGACCAAAATGTCATACTATAGCATGTCGTCCAAAATCTGACCAAAAACTCATATTATAGCATGTCATCAAAAATCTGACCAAAACATGATACTATAGCATTTTAATATTTTACATATATTAAATATTTTGACATTTTTCAACAAACTATACTGTGACTTTTAAGTCAATTTTTCAACATGCTATATTATTATTATAATGCTATATCATGATGTTTTTCCCCTTTTTTTCAACATACTATACTATCACGTCTCGACATGCTATTTTATATTATGTGGTTTTCAGCTGTTTTTGTCATATTTTGATATCTTCCAAATACAATATTATAATGTTTTTGGACATTTTTTCAACTTTCTGTGCTATGATGTATCTTGACATAGTATTTTATCTAGTTTTCAGGTGTTTTTTGAACATATTATATTTTGACATGTGGTTTTCAGCCATTGTTGGGACATGTCAAAATTTGAGCTTTTTCAGCATACTAAACATGTGGTTTTCAGCCATTTTTTCAGCATGCAATATTATAACGTTTGGGCCTTTTATTCACATACTATACCATGGCACATCTCCACAGGCTGTAATATGCAGTTTTCAGCCAGTTTTGGGACATGTCAAAATTTGAGATTTTTCACCATACTATACTATGCAGTTTTCGGTCATTTTTAAAACATCCTATATTATGACATTTTGGACCTTTTTTCCCCACTTGCTATACTATGGGGCATCTCTGTGGGCTGTAATATGCTGTTTTCATCCATATTTGGAACGTCAAAATGTGAGTTTTTTTGCCATTATATGCAGTTTTTAGCCTTTCTATACAACTTCGACTTCCTATACAATACCGCGTCTTTACAGGCTGCAATATGTTATTTTCAGCCATTTTTTGGCCTTTTTGTTTTCAAAATTTGACATTTTTCAAAAGACTATACCATACAGTTTTTGGCCATTTTTTTGACATACTATATATGATATTCTTGGCCTTTTTTGACCCTTTTTTCCAGATGCTATGTTATGAAGTGTCTCTACGAGCTATAATTAGCCATTTTCAGCCATTTTTTGGAAATGTCAAAAACATCGATGCTGTGAGGTTTTTAGCCATTGTTTTGACATGATAGATTATAAAGGTTTTTTTTACTTTTTTTTTTTTTTACCCTTTTTCCCCACAAGCTATTCTATAACGGGTCTCTAGGAGATATTATGAGCTGTTTTCAACCTTTTTTGGAAATGTGAGATTTCAAAGAGAGATTTTTTGCAATTTTGGCCATATGTTCAACACGCTAAATTATGACTTTTTTGGCCATTTTTGCACTTTGTATGCTAGCACACGACTCTGCAGGCTATAATAAGCCGTTTTCAGCCATTTTGGGGGCATTTAAAAATTTTAAATTTTTCGGCATACTTTAGCATGCGATATTTGGCCAATTTCTGGACATGCTAAATTATGACTTTTTTGGCGGTATTCTTTCAACTTTGTATGCTATTATACAACTCTACAGGCTATAATATGTTGTTTTCAGCCATTTTCAGGGAATGTCAAAATCTGACTTTTTTCATCATATTATAGCATGAGATTTTTGGCAATTTTTTTGAAATTCTAAATTGTGACTTTTTTTGCATTTTTTTTAACTTGTGTACTATAAAGCGACTCTACCGGCTATAATATGTTGTTTGCAGCCATTTTTGGGGCATGTCAAAATTTGACATTTTTCGCCATACTATGACCTTACTCCTTGGTCATTTTTTCAACATGCTAATTTATTGGTTTTTGGACTGTTTTTGGATGTTTTATCAACACTGTATTCATTACATGCCTAGACATGCTATTTTCAGCTGTTTTATGGAAATCTCAAATTTTGACATTTTTGCCATACTAAAGCCTTGCTTTTTTTACTCATTTTTTCAACATGCTGTATTATTGTATTTATGGCCATTTTTGCACGTTTAAATGCTATGGCGTGTCTCAGTGCGCTATTTTATGCTGTTTCGAAGTGTTTTCAGCTGTTTTTATGACATGCCATTTTTTGACGTTTTTGCCATACTAAAGCCTTGCTTTCTTGGTCTTTTTTTCGACATGCTAAATTATGGTGTTTTTGGACATTTTTGCATGTTGAAATGCTATGGCATGTCTCAGTCTGCTATTTTCTGCTGTTTTGAGGTGTTTTCAGCTGTTTTTATAACATGCCATTTTTTGTCATTTTTGCCATACTATAGCCTTGCTTTCTTGGTCATTTTTTCGACATGCTAGATTACTGTTTTTTTGGCCATTTTTGCACGTTTAAATACTGTAGCGTGTCTCACTCCACTATTTTCTGCTGTTTTTAGGTGTTTTCAGCTGTTTGTATTACATGCCATTTGTTGACATTTTTGCCATACTATAACCTTGCTTTCTTGGTCATTTTTTCGACATGCTAAATAATGGTGTTTTTGGACATTTTTGCACGTTTAAACGCTAAGGCGTGTCTCACTCCGCTATTTTATGCTGTTTTGAGGTGTTTTCAGCTGTTTTTATGACATGACATTTTTTGACATTTTTTCCATACTATAGCCTTGCTTTCTTGGTCATTTTTTTGACATGCTAGATTACTGTTTTTTTGGACATTTTTGCACGTTTAAATGCTATGGCGTGTCACAGTGCGCTATTTTCTGCTGTTTTGAAGCGTTTTCAGCTGTTTTTATAACATGCCATTTTTTGACATTTTTGCCATACTATAGCCTTGCTTTCTTGGTCATTTTTTCGACATGCTAAATTATGGTGTTGTTGGACATTTTTGCACGTTTAAATGCTATGGCGTGTCACAGTGCGCTATTTTATGCTGTTTTGAAGTGTTTTCAGCTGTTTTTATAACATGCCATTTTTTGACATTTTTGCCATACTATAGCCTTGCTTTCTTGGTCATTTTTTCGACATGCTAGATTACTGTTTTATTGGACATTTTTGCACGTTTAAATGCCACAGCGTGTCACAGTGCGCTATTTTATGCTGTTTTGAAGTGTTTTCAGCTGTTTTTATAACATGCCATTTTTTGACATTTTTGCCATACTATAGCCTTGCTTTCTTGGTCATTTTTTCGACATGCTAAATTATGGTGTTGTTGGACATTTTTGCACGTTTAAATGCTATGGCGTGTCACAGTGCGCTATTTTATGCTGTTTTGAAGTGTTTTCAGCTGTTTTTATGACATGCCATTTTTGACATTTTTGCCATACTATAGCCTTGCTTTCTTGGTCATTTTTTTGACTTGCTAGATTACTGATTTATTGGACATTTTTGCACGTTTAAATGCTATGGCGTGTCTCAGTGCGCTATTTTATGCTGTTTTGAAGTGTTTTCAGCTGTTTTTATAACATGCCATTTTTTGACATTTTTGCCATACTATAGCCTTGCTTTCTTGGTCATTTTTTTGACTTGCTAGATTATGGTGTTGCTGGACATTTTTGCACATTTAAATGCTATGGCGTGTCACAGTGCGCTATTTTATGCTGTTTTGAAGCGTTTTCAGCTGTTTTTATGACATGCCATGTTTTGACAGTTTTGCCATACTATAGCCTTGCTTTCTTGGTCATTTTTTCGACATGCTAAATTATGGTGTTGTTGGACATTTTTGCACGTTTAAATGCTATGGCGTATCACAGTGCGCTATTTTCTGCTGTTTTGAAGCGTTTTCAGCTGTTTTTATGACATGCCATTTTTTGACATTTTTGCCATACTATAGCCTTGCTTTCTTGGTCATTTTTTCGACATGCTAGATTACTGTTTTTTTGGACATTTTTGCACGTTTAAATGCTATGGCGTGTCACAGTGCGCTATTTTATGCTGTTTTGAAGTGTTTTCAGCTGTTTTTATAACATGCCATTTGTTGACATTTTTGCCATACTATAGCCTTGCTTTCTTGGTCATTTTTTCGACATGCTAGATTACTGTTTTTTTGGACATTTTTGCACGTTTAAATGCTATGGCGTGTCACAGTGCGCTATTTTCTGCTGTTTTGAAGCGTTTTCAGCTGTTTTTATAACATGCCATTTTTTGACATTTTTGCCATACTATAGCCTTGCTTTCTTGGTCATTTTTTCGACATGCTAGATTACTGTTTTTTTGGACATTTTTGCACGTTTAAATGCTATGGCGTGTCACAGTGCGCTATTTTCTGCTGTTTTGAAGTGTTTTCAGCTGTTTTTATAACATGCCATTTTTTGACATTTTTGCCATACTATAGCCTTGCTTTCTTGGTCATTTTTTCGACATGCTAGATTACTGTTTTATTGGACATTTTTGCACGTTTAAATGCTATGGCGTGTCTCAGTGCGCTATTTTATGCTGTTTTGAAGTGTTTTCAGCTGTTTTTATAACATGCCATTTTTTGACATTTTTGCCATACTATAGCCTTGCTTTCTTGGTCATTTTTTCGACATGCTAGATTACTGTTTTATTGGACATTTTTGCACGTTTAAATGCTATGGCGTGTCACAGTGCGCTATTTTCTGCTGTTTTGAAGTGTTTTCAGCTGTTTTCATGACATGCCATTTTTTGACATTTTTGCCATACTATAGCCTTGCTTTCTTGGTCATTTTTTCGACATGCTAGATTACTGTTTTATTGGACATTTTTGCACATTTAAATGCTATGGCGTGTCTCAGTGCGCTATTTTATGCTGTTTTGAAGCGTTTTCAGCTGTTTTTATGACATGCCATTTTTTGACATTTTTGCCATACTATAGCCTTGCTTTCTTGGTCATTTTTTCGACATGCTAAATTATGGTGTTGTTGGACATTTTTGCACGTTTAAATGCTATGGCGTATCACAGTGCGCTATTTTCTGCTGTTTTGAAGCGTTTTCAGCTGTTTTTATGACATGCCATTTTTTGACATTTTTGCCATACTATAGCCTTGTTTTCTTGGTCATTTTGTCGACATGCTAGATTACTGTTTTTTTGGACATTTTTGCACGTTTAAATGCTATGGCGTGTCACAGTGCACTATTTTATGCTGTTTTGAAGTGTTTTCAGCTGTTTTTATGACATGCCATTTTTTGACATTTTTGCCATACTATAGCCTTGCTTTCTTGGTCATTTTTTCGACATGCTAGATTACTGTTTTATTGGACATTTTTGCACATTTAAATGCTATGGCGTGTCTCAGTGCGCTATTTTATGCTGTTTTGAAGCGTTTTCAGCTGTTTTTATGACATGCCATTTTTTGACATTTTTGCCATACTATAGCCTTGCTTTCTTGGTCATTTTTTCGACATGCTAAATTATGGTGTTGTTGGACATTTTTGCACGTTTAAATGCTATGGCGTATCACAGTGCGCTATTTTCTGCTGTTTTGTAGCGTTTTCAGCTGTTTTTATGACATGCCATTTTTTGACATTTTTTCCATACTATAGCCTTGCTTTCTTGGTCATTTTTTCGACATGCTAGATTACTGTTTTTTTGGACATTTTTGCACGTTTAAATGCTATGGCGTCTCTCAGTGCGCTATTTTCTGCTGTTTTGAAGTGTTTTCAGCTGTTTTTATAACATGCCATTTTTTGACATTTTTGCCATACTATAGCCTTGCTTTCTTGGTCATTTTTTCGACATGCTAGATTACTGTTTTTTTGGACATTTTTGCACGTTTAAATGCTATGGCGTGTCACAGTGCGCTATTTTCTGCTGTTTTGAAGTGTTTTCAGCTGTTTTTATAACATGCCATTTTTTGACATTTTTGCCATACTATAGCCTTGCTTTCTTGGTCATTTTTTCGACATGCTAGATTACTGTTTTATTGGACATTTTTGCACGTTTAAATGCTATGGCGTGTCACAGTGCGCTATTTTCTGCTGTTTTGAAGTGTTTTCAGCTGTTTTCATGACATGCCATTTTTTGACATTTTTGCCATACTATAGCCTTGCTTTCTTGGTCATTTTTTCGACATGCTAGATTACTGTTTTATTGGACATTTTTGCACATTTAAATGCTATGGCGTGTCTCAGTGCGCTATTTTCTGCTGTTTTGAAGCGTTTTCAGCTGTTTTTATGACATGCCATTTTTTGACATTTTTGCCATACTATAGCCTTGCTTTCTTGGTCATTTTTTCGACATGCTAAATTATGGTGTTGTTGGACAGTTTTGCACGTTTAAATGCTATGGCGTATCACAGTGCGCTATTTTCTGCTGTTTTGAAGCGTTTTCAGCTGTTTTTATGACATGCCATTTTTTGACATTTTTGCCATACTATAGCCTTGCTTTCTTGGTCATTTTTTCGACATGCTAGATTACTGTTTTTTTGGACATTTTTGCACGTTTAAATGCCATGGCGTGTCACAGTGCGCTATTTTCTGCTGTTTAGAAGTGTTTTCAGCTGTTTTTATAACATGCCATTTTTTGACATTTTTGCCATACTATAGCCTTGCTTTCTTGGTCATTTTTTCGACATGCTAGATTACTGTTTTATTGGACATTTTTGCACGTTTAAATGCTATGGCGTGTCACAGTGCGCTATTTTATGCTGTTTTGAAGTGTTTTCAGCTGTTTTTATAACATGCCATTTTTTGACATTTTTGCCATACTATAGCCTTGCTTTCTTGGTCATTTTTTCGACATGCTAGATTACTGTTTTTTTGGACATTTTTGCACGTTTAAATGCTATGGCGTGTCTCAGTGCGCTATTTTCTGCTGTTTTTAAGTGTGTTCAGCTGTTTTTATAACATGCCATTTTTTGACATTTTTGCCATACTATAGCCTTGCTTTCTTGGTCATTTTTTCGACATGCTAGATTACTGTTTTATTGGACATTTTTGCACGTTTAAATGCTATGGCGTGTCACAGTGCGCTATTTTATACTGTTTTGAAGTGTTTTCAGCTGTTTTTATAACATGCCATTTTTTGACATTTTTGCCATACTATAGCCTTGCTTTCTTGGTCATTTTTTCGACATGCTAGATTACTGTTTTATTGGACATTTTTGCACGTTTAAATGCTATGGCGTGTCACAGTGCACTATTTTATGCTGTTTTGAAGTGTTTTCAGCTGTTTTTATAACATGCCATTTTTGACATTTTTGCCATACTATAGCCTTGCTTTCTTGGTCATTTTTTCGACATGCTAGATTACTGTTTTATTGGACATTTTTGCACGTTTAAATGCCACAGCGTGTCACAGTGCGCTATTTTATGCTGTTTTGAAGCGTTTTCAGCTGTTTTTATGACATGCCATTTTTTGACATTTTTGCCATACTATAGCTTTGCTTTCTTGGTCATTTTTTCGACATGCTAAATTATGGTGTTGTTGGACATTTTTGCACATTTAAATGCTATGGCGTGTCTCAGTGCGCTATTTTCTGCTGTTTTGAAGCGTTTTCAGCTGTTTTTATGACATGCCATTTTTTGACATTTTTGCCATACTATAGCCTTGCTTTCTTGGTCATTTTTTCGACATGCTAGATTACTGTTTTTTTGGACATTTTTGCACGTTTAAATGCTATGGCGTGTCACAGTGCGCTATTTTATGCTGTTTTGAAGCGTTTTCAGCTGTTTTTATAACATGCCATTTTTGACATTTTGCCATACTATAGCCTTGCTTTCTTGGTCATTTTTTCGACATGCTAAATTATGGTGTTGTTGGACATTTTTGCACATTTAAATGCTATGGCGTGTCACAGTGCGCTATTTTATACTGTTTTGAAGTGTTTTCAGCTGTTTTTATGACATGCCATTTTTGACATTTTTACCATACTATAGCCTTGCTTTCTTGGTCATTTTTTTGACTTGCTAGATTACTGTTTTTTTGGACATTTTTGCACATTTAAATGCTATGGCGTGTCACAGTGCGCTATTTTCTGCTGTTTTGAAGCGTTTTCAGCTGTTTTTATAACATGCCATTTTTTGACATTTTTGCCATACTATAGCCTTGCTTTCTTGGTCATTTTTTCGACATGCTAAATTATGGTGTTGTTGGACATTTTTGCACATTTAAATGCTATGGCGTGTCTCAGTGCGCTATTTTCTGCTGTTTTGAAGCGTTTTCAGCTGTTTTTATAACATGCCATTTTTTGACATTTTTGCCATACTATAGCCTTGCTTTCTTGGTCATTTTTCAACATGCTAGATTACTGTTTTTTTGGACATTTTGCACATTTAAATGCTATGGCGTGTCACAGTGCGCTATTTTCTGCTGTTTTGAAGTGTTTTCAGCTGTTTTTATAACATGCCATTTTTTGACATTTTTGCCATACTATAGCCTTGCTTTCTTGGTCATTTTTTCGACATGCTAAATTATGGTGTTGTTGGACATTTTTGCACATTTAAATGCTATGGCGTGTCACAGTGCGCTATTTTATACTGTTTTGAAGTGTTTTCAGCTGTTTTTATGACATGCCATTTTTGACATTTTTACCATACTATAGCCTTGCTTTCTTTGTCATTTTTCGACATGCTAGATTACTGTTTTATTGGACATTTTTGCACGTTTAAATGCTATGGCGTGCCACAGTGCGCTATTTTATGCTGTTTTGAAGTGTTTTCAGCTGTTTTTATAACATGCCATTTTTTGACATTTTTGCCATACTATAGCCTTGCTTTCTTGGTCATTTTTTCGACATGCTAGATTACTGTTTTATTGGACATTTTTGCACGTTTAAATGCCACAGCGTGTCACAGTGCGCTATTTTATACTGTTTTGAAGTGTTTTCAGCTGTTTTTATAACATGCAATTTTTGACATTTTGCCATACTATAGCCTTGCTTTCTTGGTCATTTTTCGACATGCTAGATTAATGTTTTTTTGGACATTTTTGCACGTTTAAATGCTATGGCGTGTCTCAGTGCGCTATTTTATGCTGTTTTGAAGCGTTTTCAGCTGTTTTTATGACATGCCATTTTTTGACATTTTTGCCATACTATAGCCTTGCTTTCTTGGTCATTTTTTCGACATGCTAAATTATGGTGTTGTTGGACATTTTTGCACGTTTAAATGCTATGGCGTGTCACAGTGCGCTATTTTCTGCTGTTTTGAAGCGTTTTCAGCTGTTTTTATGACATGCAATTTTTTGACATTTTTGCCATACTATAGCCTTGCTTTCTTGGTCATTTTTTCGACATGCTAGATTACTGTTTTTTTTGGACATTTTTGCACGTTTAAATGCTATGGCGTGTCACAGTGCACTATTTTATGCTGTTTTGAAGTGTTTTCAGCTGTTTTTATGACATGCCATTTTTGACATTTTTGCCATACTATAGCCTTGCTTTCTTGGTCATTTTTTCGACATGCTAGATTACTGTTTTATTGGACATTTTTGCACATTTAAATGCTATGGCGTGTCACAGTGCGCTATTTTCTGCTGTTTTGAAGCGTTTTCAGCTGTTTTTATGACATGCCATTTTTTGACATTTTTGCCATACTATAGCCTTGCTTTCTTGGTCATTTTTTCGACATGCTAAATTATGGTGTTGTTGGACATTTTTGCACGTTTAAATGCTATGGCGTATCACAGTGCGCTATTTTCTGCTGTTTTGTAGCGTTTTCAGCTGTTTTTATGACATGCAATTTTTGACATTTTTCCATACTATAGCCTTGCTTTCTTGGTCATTTTTTCGACATGCTAGATTACTGTTTTTTTGGACATTTTTGCACGTTTAAATGCTATGGCGTGTCTCAGTGCGCTATTTTCTGCTGTTTTGAAGTGTTTTCAGCTGTTTTTATAACATGCCATTTTTTGACATTTTTGCCATACTATAGCCTTGCTTTCTTGGTCATTTTTTCGACATGCTAGATTACTGTTTTTTGGACATTTTTGCCCGTTTAAATGCTATGGCGTGTCACAGTGCGCTATTTTCTGCTGTTTTGAAGTGTTTTCAGCTGTTTTATAACATGCCATTTTTTGACATTTTGCCATACTATAGCCTTGCTTTCTTGGTCATTTTTTCGACATGCTAGATTACTGTTTTTTGGACATTTTTGCACGTTTAAATGCTATGGCGTGTCTCAGTGCGCTATTTTCTGCTGTTTTGAAGTGTTTTCAGCTGTTTTTATAACATGCCATTTTTTGACATTTTTGCCATACTATAGCCTTGCTTTCTTGGTCATTTTTTCGACATGCTAGATTACTGTTTTTTTGGACATTTTTGCACGTTTAAATGCTATGGCGTGTCACAGTGCGCTATTTTCTGCTGTTTTGAAGCGTTTTCAGCTGTTTTCATGACATACCATTTTTGACATTTTGCCATACTATAGCCTTGCTTTCTTGGTCATTTTTTCGACATGCTAGATTACTGTTTTATTGGACATTTTTGCACATTTAAATGCTATGGCGTGTCTCAGTGCGCTATTTTATGCTGTTTTGAAGCGTTTTCAGCTGTTTTTATGACATGCCATTTTTTGACATTTTTGCCATACTATAGCCTTGCTTTCTTGGTCATTTTTTCGACATGCTAAATTATGGTGTTGTTGGACATTTTGCACGTTTAAATGCTATGGCGTATCACAGTGCGCTATTTTCTGCTGTTTTGTAGCGTTTTCAGCTGTTTTTATGACATGCCATTTTTGACATTTTTCCATACTATAGCCTTGCTTTCTTGGTCATTTTTTCGACATGCTAGATTACTGTTTTTTTGGACATTTTTGCACGTTTAAATGCTATGGCGTGTCACAGTGCGCTATTTTATGCTGTTTAGAAGTGTTTTCAGCTGTTTTTATAACATGCCATTTTTTGACATTTTTGCCATACTATAGCCTTGCTTTCTTGGTCATTTTTTCGACATGCTAAATTATGGTGTTGTTGGACATTTTTGCACGTTTAAATGCTATGGCGTGTCTCAGTGCGCTATTTTCTGCTGTTTTGAAGCGTTTTCAGCTGTTTTTATAACATGCCATTTTTTGACATTTTTGCCATACTATAGCCTTGCTTTCTTGGTCATTTTTTCGACATGCTAGATTAATGTTTTTTTGGACATTTTTGCACGTTTAAATGCTATGGCGTGTCACAGTGCGCTATTTTATGCTGTTTAGAAGTGTTTTCAGCTGTTTTTATAACATGCCATTTTTTGACATTTTTGCCATACTATAGCCTTGCTTTCTTGGTCATTTTTTCGACATGCTAAATTATGGTGTTGTTGGACATTTTTGCACGTTTAAATGCTATGGCGTGTCACAGTGCGCTATTTTCTGCTGTTTTGAAGTGTTTTCAGCTGTTTTTATAACATGCCATTTTTTGACATTTTTGCCATACTATAGCCTTGCTTTCTTGGTCATTTTTTCGACATGCTAGATTACTGTTTTATTGGACATTTTTGCACGTTTAAATGCTATGGCGTGTCTCAGTGCGCTATTTTCTGCTGTTTTTAAGTGTGTTCAGCTGTTTTTATAACATGCCATTTTTGACATTTTTGCCATACTATAGCCTTGCTTTCTTGGTCATTTTTTCGACATGCTAAATTATGGTGTTGTTGGACATTTTGCATCGTTTAAATGCTATGGCGTATCACAGTGCGCTATTTTCTGCTGTTTTGTAGCGTTTTCAGCTGTTTTTATGACATGCCATTTTTGACATTTTTCCATACTATAGCCTTGCTTTCTTGGTCATTTTTTCGACATGCTAGATTACTGTTTTTTTGGACATTTTTGCACGTTTAAATGCTATGGCGTGTCACAGTGCGCTATTTTATGCTGTTTAGAAGTGTTTTCAGCTGTTTTTATAACATGCCATTTTTTGACATTTTTGCCATACTATAGCCTTGCTTTCTTGGTCATTTTTTCGACATGCTAGATTAATGTTTTATTGGACATTTTTGCACGTTTAAATGCTATGGCGTGTCACAGTGCGCTATTTTATGCTGTTTTAAAGTGTTTTCAGCTGTTTTTATGACATGCCATTTTTTGAAATTTTTGCCATACTATAGCCTTGCTTTCTTGGTCATTTTTTCGACATGCTAAATTATGGTGTTGTTGGACATTTTTGCACGTTTAAATGCTATGGCGTGTCACAGTGCACTATTTTATGCTGTTTTGAAGTGTTTTCAGCTGTTTTTATAACATGCCATTTTTTGAAATTTTTGCCATACTATAGCCTTGCTTTCTTGGTCATTTTTTCGACATGCTAGATTACTGTTTTATTGGACATTTTTGCACGTTTAAATGCTATGGCGTGTCACAGTGCGCTATTTTATGCTGTTTTGAAGTGTTTTCAGCTGTTTTTATAACATGCCATTTTTGACATTTTTGCCATACTATAGCCTTGCTTTCTTGGTCATTTTTTTGACATGCTAGATTACTGTTTTTTGGACATTTTGCACGTTTAAATGCTATGGCGTGTCTCAGTGCGCTATTTTCTGCTGTTTTTAAGTGTGTTCAGCTGTTTTATAACATGCCATTTTTGACATTTTGCCATACTATAGCCTTGCTTTCTTGGTCATTTTTTCGACATGCTAGATTACTGTTTTATTGGACATTTTTACACGTTTAAATGCTATGGCGTGTCACAGTGCGCTATTTTATACTGTTTTGAAGTGTTTTCAGCTGTTTTTATGACATGCCATTTTTGACATTTTGCCATACTATAGCCTTGCTTTCTTGGTCATTTTTTCGACATGCTAGATTACTGTTTTTTTGGACATTTTTGCACGTTTAAATGCTATGGCGTGTCACAGTGCGCTATTTTATGCTGTTTTGAAGTGTTTTCAGCTGTTTTTATAACATGCCATTTTTTGACATTTTTGCCATACTATAGCCTTGCTTTCTTGGTCATTTTTTCGACATGCTAGATTACTGTTTTATTGGACATTTTTGCACGTTTAAATGCCACAGCGTGTCACAGTGCGCTATTTTATGCTGTTTTGAAGCGTTTTCAGCTGTTTTTATGACATGCCATTTTTTGACATTTTTGCCATACTATAGCTTTGCTTTCTTGGTCATTTTTCGACATGCTAAATTATGGTGTTGTTGGACATTTTGCACATTTAAATGCTATGGCGTGTCTCAGTGCGCTATTTTCTGCTGTTTTGAAGCGTTTTCAGCTGTTTTTATGACATGCCATTTTTGACATTTTGCCATACTATAGCCTTGCTTTCTTGGTCATTTTTCGACATGCTAGATTACTGTTTTTTGGACATTTTGCACGTTTAAATGCTATGGCGTGTCACAGTCGCTATTTTATGCTGTTTTGAAGCGTTTTCAGCTGTTTTTATAACATGCCATTTTTTGACATTTTTGCCATACTATAGCCTTGCTTTCTTGGTCATTTTTTCGACATGCTAAATTATGGTGTTGTTGGACATTTTTGCACATTTAAATGCTATGGCGTGTCTCAGTGCGCTATTTTATACTGTTTTGAAGTGTTTTCAGCTGTTTTTATGACATGCCATTTTTGACATTTTTGCCATACTATAGCCTTGCTTTCTTGGTCATTTTTTTGACTTGCTAGATTACTGTTTTTTTGGACATTTTTGCACATTTAAATGCTATGGCGTGTCACAGTGCGCTATTTTCTGCTGTTTTGAAGCGTTTTCAGCTGTTTTTATAACATGCCATTTTTGACATTTTGCCATACTATAGCCTTGCTTTCTTGGTCATTTTTTCGACATGCTAAATTATGGTGTTGTTGGACATTTTTGCACATTTAAATGCTATGGCGTGTCTCAGTGCGCTATTTTCTGCTGTTTTGAAGCGTTTTCAGCTGTTTTTATAACATGCCATTTTTTGACATTTTGCCATACTATAGCCCTGCTTTCTTTGTCATTTTTCAACATGCTAGATTACTGTTTTTTTGGACATTTTTGCACGTTTAAATGCTATGGCGTGTCACAGTGCGCTATTTTCTGCTGTTTTGAAGTGTTTTCAGCTGTTTTTATAACATGCCATTTTTTGACATTTTTGCCATACTATAGCCTTGCTTTCTTGGTCATTTTTTCGACATGCTAAATTATGGTGTTGTTGGACATTTTTGCACGTTTAAATGCTATGGCGTGTCACAGTGCGCTATTTTATACTGTTTTGAAGTGTTTTCAGCTGTTTTTATAACATGCCATTTTTTGACATTTTTGCCATACTATAGCCTTGCTTTCTTGGTCATTTTTTCGACATGCTAGATTACTGTTTTTTTGGACATTTTTGCACGTTTAAATGCTATGGCGTGTCTCAGTGCGCTATTTTCTGCTGTTTTTAAGTGTGTTCAGCTGTTTTTATAACATGCCATTTTTTGACATTTTTGCCATACTATAGCCTTGCTTTCTTGGTCATTTTTTCGACATGCTAGATTACTGTTTTTTTGGACATTTTTGCACGTTTAAATGCTATGGCGTGTCACAGTGCGCTATTTTATACTGTTTTGAAGTGTTTTCAGCTGTTTTTATGACATGCCATTTTTGACATTTTTACCATACTATAGCCTTGCTTTCTTGGTCATTTTTTTGACTTGCTAGATTACTGTTTTTTTGGACATTTTTGCACGTTTAAATGCTATGGCGTGTCACAGTGCACTATTTTATGCTGTTTTGAAGTGTTTTCAGCTGTTTTTATAACATGCCATTTTTTGACATTTTTGCCATACTATAGCCTTGCTTTCTTGGTCATTTTTTCGACATGCTAGATTACTGTTTTATTGGACATTTTTGCACGTTTAAATGCCACAGCGTGTCACAGTGCGCTATTTTATACTGTTTTGAAGTGTTTTCAGCTGTTTTTATAACATGCCATTTTTTGACATTTTTGCCATACTATAGCCTTGCTTTCTTGGTCATTTTTTCGACATGCTAGATTAATGTTTTTTTGGACATTTTTGCACGTTTAAATGCTATGGCGTGTCTCAGTGCGCTATTTTCTGCTGTTTTGAAGCGTTTTCAGCTGTTTTTATGACATGCCATTTTTTGACATTTTTGCCATACTATAGCCTTGCTTTCTTGGTCATTTTTTCGACATGCTAAATTATGGTGTTGTTGGACATTTTTGCACGTTTAAATGCTATGGCGTGTCACAGTGCGCTATTTTCTGCTGTTTTGAAGCGTTTTCAGCTGTTTTTATGACATGCCATTTTTTGACATTTTTGCCATACTATAGCCTTGCTTTCTTGGTCATTTTTTCGACATGCTAGATTACTGTTTTTTTGGACATTTTTGCACGTTTAAATGCTATGGCGTGTCACAGTGCACTATTTTATGCTGTTTTGAAGTGTTTTCAGCTGTTTTTATGACATGCCATTTTTGACATTTTTGCCATACTATAGCCTTGCTTTCTTGGTCATTTTTTCGACATGCTAGATTACTGTTTTATTGGACATTTTTGCACATTTAAATGCTATGGCGTGTCTCAGTGCGCTATTTTCTGCTGTTTTGAAGCGTTTTCAGCTGTTTTTATGACATGCCATTTTTTGACATTTTTGCCATACTATAGCCTTGCTTTCTTGGTCATTTTTTCGACATGCTAAATTATGGTGTTGTTGGACATTTTTGCACGTTTAAATGCTATGGCGTATCACAGTGCGCTATTTTCTGCTGTTTTGTAGCGTTTTCAGCTGTTTTTATGACATGCCATTTTTTGACATTTTTTCCATACTATAGCCTTGCTTTCTTGGTCATTTTTTCGACATGCTAGATTACTGTTTTTTTGGACATTTTTGGACGTTTAAATGCTATGGCGTGTCTCAGTGCGCTATTTTCTGCTGTTTTGAAGTGTTTTCAGCTGTTTTTATAACATGCCATTTTTGACATTTTGCCATACTATAGCCTTGCTTTCTTGGTCATTTTTTCGACATGCTAGATTACTGTTTTTTGGACATTTTGCACGTTTAAATGCTATGGCGTGTCACAGTGCGCTATTTTCTGCTGTTTTGAAGTGTTTTCAGCTGTTTTATAACATGCCATTTTGACATTTTTGCCATACTATAGCCTTGCTTTCTTGGTCATTTTTTCGACATGCTAGATTACTGTTTTATTGGACATTTTTGCACGTTTAAATGCTGTGGCGTGTCTCAGTGCGCTATTTTCTGCTGTTTTGAAGTGTTTTCAGCTGTTTTTATAACATGCCATTTTTTGACATTTTTGCCATACTATAGCCTTGCTTTCTTGGTCATTTTTTCGACATGCTAGATTACTGTTTTATTGGACATTTTTGCACGTTTAAATGCTATGGCGTGTCACAGTGCGCTATTTTCTGCTGTTTTGAAGCGTTTTCAGCTGTTTTCATGACATACCATTTTTTGACATTTTTGCCATACTATAGCCTTGCTTTCTTGGTCATTTTTTCGACATGCTAGATTACTGTTTTATTGGACATTTTTGCACATTTAAATGCTATGGCGTGTCTCAGTGCGCTATTTTATGCTGTTTTGAAGCGTTTTCAGCTGTTTTTATGACATGCCATTTTTGACATTTTGCCATACTATAGCCTTGCTTTCTTGGTCATTTTTCGACATGCTAAATTATGGTGTTGTTGGACATTTTTGCGTTTAAATGCTATGGCGTATCACAGTCGCTATTTTCTGCTGTTTTGTAGCGTTTTCAGCTGTTTTTATGACATGCCATTTTTTGACATTTTTGCCATACTATAGCCTTGCTTTCTTGGTCATTTTTTCGACATGCTAGATTACTGTTTTTTTGGACATTTTTGCACGTTTAAATGCTATGGCGTGTCACAGTGCGCTATTTTATGCTGTTTAGAAGTGTTTTCAGCTGTTTTTATAACATGCCATTTTTTGACATTTTTGCCATACTATAGCCTTGCTTTCTTGGTCATTTTTTCGACATGCTAAATTATGGTGTTGTTGGACATTTTTGCACATTTAAATGCTATGGCGTGTCTCAGTGCGCTATTTTCTGCTGTTTTGAAGCGTTTTCAGCTGTTTTTATAACATGCCATTTTTTGACATTTTTGCCATACTATAGCCTTGCTTTCTTGGTCATTTTTTCGACATGCTAGATTAATGTTTTTTTGGACATTTTTGCACGTTTAAATGCTATGGCGTGTCACAGTGCGCTATTTTATGCTGTTTAGAAGTGTTTTCAGCTGTTTTTATAACATGCCATTTTTTGACATTTTTGCCATACTATAGCCTTGCTTTCTTGGTCATTTTTCGACATGCTAAATTATGGTGTTGTTGGACATTTTTGCACGTTTAAATGCTATGGCGTGTCACAGTGCGCTATTTTCTGCTGTTTTGAAGTGTTTTCAGCTGTTTTTATAACATGCCATTTTTTGACATTTTTGCCATACTATAGCCTTGCTTTCTTGGTCATTTTTTCGACATGCTAGATTACTGTTTTATTGGACATTTTTGCACGTTTAAATGCTATGGCGTGTCTCAGTGCGCTATTTTCTGCTGTTTTTAAGTGTGTTCAGCTGTTTTTATAACATGCCATTTTTTGACATTTTTGCCATACTATAGCCTTGCTTTCTTGGTCATTTTTTCGACATGCTAAATTATGGTGTTGTTGGACATTTTTGCACGTTTAAATGCTATGGCGTATCACAGTGCGCTATTTTCTGCTGTTTTGTAGCGTTTTCAGCTGTTTTTATGACATGCCATTTTTTGACATTTTTTCCATACTATAGCCTTGCTTTCTTGGTCATTTTTTCGACATGCTAGATTACTGTTTTTTTGGACATTTTTGCACGTTTAAATGCTATGGCGTGTCACAGTGCGCTATTTTATGCTGTTTAGAAGTGTTTTCAGCTGTTTTTATAACATGCCATTTTTTGACATTTTTGCCATACTATAGCCTTGCTTTCTTGGTCATTTTTTCGACATGCTAGATTAATGTTTTATTGGACATTTTTGCACGTTTAAATGCTATGGCGTGTCACAGTGCGCTATTTTATGCTGTTTTAAAGTGTTTTCAGCTGTTTTTATGACATGCCATTTTTTGACATTTTTGCCATACTATAGCCTTGCTTTCTTGGTCATTTTTTCGACATGCTAAATTATGGTGTTGTTGGACATTTTTGCACGTTTAAATGCTATGGCGTGTCACAGTGCGCTATTTTATGCTGTTTTGAAGTGTTTTCAGCTGTTTTTATAACATGCCATTTTTTGACATTTTTGCCATACTATAGCCTTGCTTTCTTGGTCATTTTTTCGACATGCTAAATTATGGTGTTGTTGGACATTTTTGCACGTTTAAATGCTATGGCGTGTCTCAGTGCGCTATTTTCTGCTGTTTTGAAGCGTTTTCAGCTGTTTTTATAACATGCCATTTTTGACATTTTGCCATACTATAGCCTTGCTTTCTTGGTCATTTTTTCGACATGCTAGATTACTGTTTTATTGGACATTTTTGCACGTTTAAATGCTATGGCGTGTCACAGTGCGCTATTTTATGCTGTTTTGAAGCGTTTTCAGCTGTTTTTATAACATGCCATTTTTTGACATTTTTGCCATACTATAGCCTTGCTTTCTTGGTCATTTTTTCGACATGCTAGATTACTGTTTTTTTGGACATTTTTGCACGTTTAAATGCTATGGCGTGTCACAGTGCACTATTTTATGCTGTTTTGAAGTGTTTTCAGCTGTTTTTATGACATGCCATTTTTGACATTTTTGCCATACTATAGCCTTGCTTTCTTGGTCATTTTTTCGACATGCTAGATTACTGTTTTATTGGACATTTTTGCACGTTTAAATGCTATGGCGTGTCTCAGTGCGCTATTTTCTGCTGTTTTGAAGCGTTTTCAGCTGTTTTTATGACATGCCATTTTTTGACATTTTTGCCATACTATAGCCTTGCTTTCTTGGTCATTTTTTCGACATGCTGAATTATGGTGTTGTTGGACATTTTGCACGTTTAAATGCTATGGCGTATCACAGTGCGCTATTTTCTGCTGTTTTGAAGCGTTTTCAGCTGTTTTTATGACATGCCATTTTTTGACATTTTTGCCATACTATAGCCTTGCTTTCTTGGTCATTTTGTCGACATGCTAGATTACTGTTTTTTTGGACATTTTTGCACGTTTAAATGCTATGGCGTGTCACAGTGCACTATTTTATGCTGTTTTGAAGTGTTTTCAGCTGTTTTTATGACATGCCATTTTTGACATTTTTGCCATACTATAGCCTTGCTTTCTTGGTCATTTTTTCGACATGCTAGATTACTGTTTTATTGGACATTTTTGCACGTTTAAATGCTATGGCGTGTCTCAGTGCGCTATTTTCTGCTGTTTTGAAGTGTTTTCAGCTGTTTTTATGACATGCCATTTTTTGACATTTTTGCCATACTATAGCCTTGCTTTCTTGGTCATTTTTTCGACATGCTAAATTATGGTGTTGCTGGACATTTTTGCACGTTTAAATGCTATGGCGTGTCACAGTGCGCTATTTTATGCTGTTTAGAAGTGTTTTCAGCTGTTTTTATAACATGCCATTTTTTGACATTTTTGCCATACTATAGCCTTGCTTTCTTGGTCATTTTTCGACATGCTAAATTATGGTGTTGTTGGACATTTTTGCACGTTTAAATGCTATGGCGTGTCACAGTGCGCTATTTTCTGCTGTTTTGAAGTGTTTTCAGCTGTTTTTATGACATGCCATTTTTTGACATTTTTGCCATACTATAGCCTTGCTTTCTTGGTCATTTTTTCGACATGCTAGATTACTGTTTTATTGGACATTTTTGCACGTTTAAATGCTATGGCGTGTCTCAGTGCGCTATTTTCTGCTGTTTTTAAGTGTGTTCAGCTGTTTTTATAACATGCCATTTTTTGACATTTTTGCCATACTATAGCCTTGCTTTCTTGGTCATTTTTTCGACATGCTAAATTATGGTGTTGTTGGATATTTTTGCACGTTTAAATGCTATGGCGTATCACAGTGCGCTATTTTCTGCTGTTTTGTAGCGTTTTCAGCTGTTTTTATGACATGCCATTTTTTGACATTTTTGCCATACTATAGCCTTGCTTTCTTGGTCATTTTTTCGACATGCTAGATTACTGTTTTTTTGGACATTTTTGCACGTTTAAATGCTATGGCGTGTCACAGTGCGCTATTTTATGCTGTTTAGAAGTGTTTTCAGCTGTTTTTATAACATGCCATTTTTTGACATTTTTGCCATACTATAGCCTTGCTTTCTTGGTCATTTTTTCGACATGCTAGATTACTGTTTTATTGGACATTTTTGCACGTTTAAATGCTATGGCGTGTCTCAGTGCGCTATTTTATGCTGTTTTGAAGCGTTTTCAGCTGTTTTTATGACATGCCATTTTTTGAAATTTTTGCCATACTATAGCCTTGCTTTCTTGGTCATTTTTTCGACATGCTAGATTATGGTTTTGTTGGACATTTTGCACGTTTAAATGCTATGGCGTATCACAGTGCGCTATTTTCTGCTGTTTTGTAGCGTTTTCAGCTGTTTTTATGACATGCCATTTTTTGACATTTTTTCCATACTATAGCCTTGCTTTCTTGGTCATTTTTTCGACATGCTAGATTACTGTTTTTTTGGACATTTTTGCACGTTTAAATGCTATGGCGTGTCACAGTGCGCTATTTTATGCTGTTTAGAAGTGTTTTCAGCTGTTTTTATAACATGCCATTTTTTGACATTTATGCCATACTATAGCCTTGCTTTCTTGGTCATTTTTTCGACATGCTAAATTATGGTGTTGTTGGACATTTTTGCACATTTAAATGCTATGGCGTGTCTCAGTGCGCTATTTTCTGCTGTTTTGAAGCGTTTTCAGCTGTTTTTATAACATGCCATTTTTTGACATTTTTGCCATACTATAGCCTTGCTTTCTTGGTCATTTTTTCGACATGCTAGATTACTGTTTTTTTGGACATTTTTGCACGTTTAAATGCTATGGCGTGTCACAGTGCGCTATTTTCTGCTGTTTTGAAGTGTTTTCAGCTGTTTTTATAACATGCCATTTTTTGACATTTTTGCCATACTATAGCCTTGCTTTCTTGGTCATTTTTTCGACATGCTAGATTACTTTTTTATTGGACATTTTTGCACATTTAAATGCTATGGCGTGTCTCAGTGCGCTATTTTATGCTGTTTTGAAGCGTTTTCAGCTGTTTTTATGACATGCCATTTTTGACATTTTGCCATACTATAGCCTTGCTTTCTTGGTCATTTTTTCGACATGCTAAATTATGGTGTTGTTGGACATTTTTGCACGTTTAAATGCTATGGCGTATCACAGTGCGCTATTTTCTGCTGTTTTGTAGCGTTTTCAGCTGTTTTTATGACATGCCATTTTTTGACATTTTTGCCATACTATAGCCTTGCTTTCTTGGTCATTTTTTCGACATGCTAGATTACTGTTTTTTTGGACATTTTTGCACGTTTAAATGCTATGGCGTGTCACAGTGCGCTATTTTATGCTGTTTAGAAGTGTTTTCAGCTGTTTTTATAACATGCCATTTTTGACATTTTGCCATACTATAGCCTTGCTTTCTTGGTCATTTTTTCGACATGCTAAATTATGGTGTTGTTGGACATTTTTGCACGTTTAAATGCTATGGCGTGTCTCAGTGCGCTATTTTCTGCTGTTTTGAAGCGTTTTCAGCTGTTTTTATGACATGCCATTTTTGACATTTTGCCATACTATAGCCTTGCTTTCTTGGTCATTTTTTCGACATGCTAGATTACTGTTTTATTGGACATTTTGCACGTTTAAATGCTATGGCGTGTCTCAGTGCGCTATTTTCTGCTGTTTTTAAGTGTGTTCAGCTGTTTTTATAACATGCCATTTTTTGACATTTTTGCCATACTATAGCCTTGCTTTCTTGGTCATTTTTTCGACATGCTAAATTATGGTGTTGTTGGATATTTTTGCACGTTTAAATGCTATGGCGTGTCACAGTGCGCTATTTTCTGCTGTTTTGTAGCGTTTTCAGCTGTTTTTATGACATGCCATTTTTTGACATTTTTGCCATACTATAGCCTTGCTTTCTTGGTCATTTTTTCGACATGCTAGATTACTGTTTTTTTGGACATTTTTGCACGTTTAAATGCTATGGCGTGTCACAGTGCGCTATTTTATGCTGTTTAGAAGTGTTTTCAGCTGTTTTTATAACATGCCATTTTTTGACATTTTTGCCATACTATAGCCTTGCTTTCTTGGTCATTTTTTCGACATGCTAGATTACTGTTTTATTGGACATTTTGCACGTTTAAATGCTATGGCGTGTCACAGTGCGCTATTTTATGCTGTTTTAAAGTGTTTTCAGCTGTTTTTATGACATGCCATTTTTGACATTTTGCCATACTATAGCCTTGCTTTCTTGGTCATTTTTCGACATGCTAAATTATGGTGTTGTTGGACATTTTTGCACGTTTAAATGCTATGGCGTGTCTCAGTGCGCTATTTTATGCTGTTTTGAAGTGTTTTCAGCTGTTTTTATGACATGCCATTTTTTGACATTTTTGCCATACTATAGCCTTGCTTTCTTGGTCATTTTTTCGACATGCTAAATTATGATGTTGTTGGACATTTTTGCACGTTTAAATGCTATGGTGTGTCACAGTGCGCTATTTTATGCTGTTTAGAAGTGTTTTCAGCTGTTTTTATAACATGCCATTTTTTGACATTTTTGCCATACTATAGCCTTGCTTTCTTGGTCATTTTTTCAACATGCTAGATTACTGTTTTTTTGGACATTTTTGCACGTTTAAATGCTATGGCATGTCACAGTGCGCTATTTTCTGCTGTTTTGAAGTGTTTTCAGCTGTTTTTATAACATGCCATTTTTTGACATTTTTGCCATACTATAGCCTTGCTTTCTTGGTCATTTTTCGACATGCTAGATTACTGTTTTATTGGACATTTTTGCACGTTTAAATGCTATGGCGTGTCACAGTGCGCTATTTTCTGCTGTTTTGAAGTGTTTTCAGCTGTTTTTATGACATGCCATTTTTGACATTCTTGCCATACTCTAGCGTTGATTTCTTGGTCATTTTTTAGAAATGCTAGATTACTGTTTTATTGGACATTTTTGCACGTTTAAATGCTATGGTGTGTCTCAGTGCGCTATTTTATGCTGTTTTGAAGCGTTTTCAGCTGTTTTTATGACATGCCATTTTTTGACATTTTTGCCATACTATAGCCTTGCTTTCTTGGTCATTTTTTCGACATGCTAAATTATGATGTTGTTGGACATTTTTGCACGTTTAAATGCTATGGCGTGTCTCAGTGCGCTATTTTATGCTGTTTTGAAGTGTTTTCAGCTGTTTTTATAACATGCCATTTTTTGACATTTTTGCCATACTATAGCCTTGCTTTCTTGGTCATTTTTTCGACATGCTAGATTACTGTTTTATTGGACATTTTTGCACGTTTAAATGCTATGGCGTGTCACAGTGCGCTATTTTATGCTGTTTTGAAGTGTTTTCAGCTGTTTTTATGACATGCCATTTTTGACATTTTGCCATACTATAGCCTTGCTTTCCTGGTCATTTTTTTGACATGCTAAATTATGATGTTGTTGGACATTTTTGCACGTTTAAATGCTATGGCGTGTCACAGTGCGCTATTTTATGCTGTTTAGAAGTGTTTTCAGCTGTTTTTATAACATGCCATTTTTGACATTTTGCCATACTATAGCCTTGCTTTCTTGGTCATTTTTTCGACATGCTAGATTACTGTTTTATTGGACATTTTTGCACGTTTAAATGCTATGGCATGTCACAGTGCGCTATTTTCTGCTGTTTTGAAGTGTTTTCAGCTGTTTTTATAACATGCCATTTTTTGACATTTTTGCCATACTATAGCCTTGCTTTCTTGGTCATTTTTTCGACATGCTAAATTATGGTGTTGTTGGACATTTTTGCACATTTAAATGCTATGGCGTGTCACAGTGCGCTATTTTCTGCTGTTTTGTAGCGTTTTCAGCTGTTTTTATGACATGCCATTTTTTGACATTTTTGCCATACTATAGCCTTGCTTTCTTGGTCATTTTTTCGACATGCTAGATTACTGTTTTTTTGGACATTTTTGCACGTTTAAATGCCACAGCGTGTCACAGTGCGCTATTTTATGCTGTTTTGAAGTGTTTTCAGCTGTTTTATGACATGCCATTTTTGACATTTTGCCATACTATAGCCTTGCTTTCTTGGTCATTTTTCGACATGCTAAATTATGGTGTTGTTGGACATTTTGCACGTTTAAATGCTATGGCGTGTCACAGTGCACTATTTTATGCTGTTTTGAAGTGTTTTCAGCTGTTTTTATAACATGCCATTTTTTGACATTTTTGCCATACTATAGCCTTGCTTTCTTGGTCATTTTTTCAACATGCTAAATTATGATGTTGTTTGACATTTTTGCACGTTTAAATGCTATGGCGTGTCTCAGTGCGCTATTTTATGCTGTTTTGAAGTGTTTTCAGCTGTTTTTATAACATGCCATTTTTGACATTTTGCCATACTATAGCCTTGCTTTCTTGGTCATTTTTTCGACATCCTATATTATGATGTTGTTGGACATCTTTTCACGTTTAAATGCTATGGTGTGTCACAGTGCGCTATTTTATGCTGTTTAGAAGTGTTTTCAGCTGTTTTTATAACATGCCATTTTTGACATTTTGCCATACTATAGCCTTGCTTTCTTGGTCATTTTTTCAACATGCTAGATTACTGTTTTTTGGACATTTTGCACGTTTAAATGCTATGGCATGTCACAGTGCGCTATTTTCTGCTGTTTTGAAGTGTTTTCAGCTGTTTTCATAACATGCCATTTTTTGACATTTTTGCCATACTATAGCCTTGCTTTCTTGGTCATTTTTTCGACATGCTACATTACTGTTTTATTGGACATTTTGCACGCGTTTAAATGCTATGGCGTGTCACAGTGCGCTATTTTCTGCTGTTTTGAAGTGTTTCCAGCTGTTTTTATGCCATGCCATTTTTGACATTTTTGCCATACTATAGCCTTGCTTTCTTGGTCATTTTTTCGACATGCTAGATTACTGTTTTATTGGACATTTTTGCACGTTTAAATGCTATGGCGTGTCTCAGTGCGCTATTTTATGCTGTTTTGAAGCGTTTTCAGCTGTTTTTATGACATGCCATTTTTTGACATTTTTGCCATACTATAGCCTTGCTTTCTTTGTCATTTTTTGACATGCTAAATTATGATGTTGTTGGACATTTTGCACGTTTAAATGCTATGGCGTGTCTCAGTGCGCTATTTTATGCTGTTTTGAAGTGTTTTCAGCTGTTTTTATGACATGCCATTTTTTGACATTTTTGCCATACTATAGCCTTGCTTTCCTGGTCATTTTTTTGACATGCTAAATTATGATGTTGTTGGACATTTTTGCACGTTTAAATGCTATGGCGTGTCACAGTGCGCTATTTTATGCTGTTTAGAAGTGTTTTCAGCTGTTTTTATAACATGCCATTTTTTGACATTTTTGCCATACTATAGCCTTGCTTTCTTGGTCATTTTTTCGACATGCTAGATTACTGTTTTATTGGACATTTTTGCACGTTTAAATGCTATGGCATGTCACAGTGCGCTATTTTCTGCTGTTTTGAAGTGTTTTCAGCTGTTTTTATAACATGCCATTTTTTGACATTTTTGCCATACTATAGCCTTGCTTTCTTGGTCATTTTTTCGACATGCTAGATTACTGTTTTATTGGACAGTTTTGCACGTTTAAATGCTATGGCGTGTCACAGTGCGCTATTTTCTGCTGTTTTGAAGTGTTTTCAGCTGTTTTTATAACATGCCATTTTGTGACATTTTTGCCATACTATAGCCTTGCTTTCTTGGTCATTTTTCGACATGCTAGATTACTGTTTTATTGGACATTTTTGCACGTTTAAATGCTATGGCGTGTCACAGTGCGCTATTTTCTGCTGTTTTGAAGTGTTTTCAGCTGTTTTTATAACATGCCATTTTTTGACATTTTTGCCATACTATAGCCTTGCTTTCTTGGTCATTTTTTCGACATGCTAGATTACTGTTTTATTGGACATTTTTGCACGTTTAAATGCTATGGCGTGTCACAGTGCGCTATTTTCTGCTGTTTTGAAGTGTTTTCAGCTGTTTTTATAACATGCCATTTTTTGACATTTTTGCCATACTATAGCCTTGCTTTCTTGGTCATTTTTTCGACATGCTAGATTACTGTTTTATTGGACATTTTTGCACGTTTAAATGCTATGGCATGTCACAGTGCGCTATTTTCTGCTGTTTTGAAGTGTTTTCAGCTGTTTTTATAACATGCCATTTTTTGACATTTTTGCCATACTATAGCCTTGCTTTCTTGGTCATTTTTTCGACATGCTAGATTACTGTTTTTTTGGACATTTTTGCATGTTTAAATGCTATGGCGTGTCACAGTGCGCTATTTTCTGCTGTTTTGAAGTGTTTTCAGCTGTTTTTATAACATGCCATTTTTTGACATTTTTGCCATACTATAGCTTTGCTTTCTTGGTCATTTTTTCGACATGCTAGATTACTGTTTTATTGGACATTTTTGCACGTTTAAATGCTATGGTGTGTCTCAGTGCGCTATTTTATGCTGTTTTGAAGCGTTTTCAGCTGTTTTTATGACATGCCATTTTTTGACATTTTTGCCATACTATAGCCTTGCTTTCTTGGTCATTTTTTCGACATGCTAAATTATGATGTTGTTGGACATTTTTGCACGTTTAAATGCTATGGCGTGTCTCAGTGCGCTATTTTCTGCTGTTTTGAAGTGTTTTCAGCTGTTTTTATGACATGCCATTTTTTGACATTTTTGCCATACTATAGCCTTGCTTTCTTGGTCATTTTTTCGACATGCTAGATTACTGTTTTATTGGACATTTTTGCACGTTTAAATGCTATGGTGTGTCTCAGTGCGCTATTTTATGCTGTTTTGAAGCGTTTTCAGCTGTTTTATGACATGCCATTTTTGACATTTTTGCCATACTATAGCCTTGCTTTCTTGGTCATTTTTTCGACATGCTAAATTATGATTTTGTTGGACATTTTTGCACGTTTAAATGCTATGGCGTGTCTCAGTGCGCTATTTTATGCTGTTTTGAAGTGTTTTCAGCTGTTTTTATAACATGCCATTTTTTGACATTTTTGCCATACTATAGCCTTGCTTTCTTGGTCATTTTTTCGACATGCTAGATTACTGTTTTATTGGACATTTTTGCACGTTTAAATGCTATGGCATGTCACAGTGCGCTATTTTATGCTGTTTTGAAGTGTTTTCAGCTGTTTTTATGACATGCCATTTTTTGACATTTTTGCCATACTATAGCCTTGCTTTCCTGGTCATTTTTTTGACATGCTAAATTATGATGTTGTTGGACATTTTTGCACGTTTAAATGCTATGGCGTGTCACAGTGCGCTATTTTATGCTGTTTAGAAGTGTTTTCAGCTGTTTTTATAACATGCCATTTTTTGACATTTTTGCCATACTATAGCCTTGCTTTCTTGGTCATTTTTTCGACATGCTAGATTACTGTTTTATTGGACATTTTTGCACGTTTAAATGCTATGGCATGTCACAGTGCGCTATTTTCTGCTGTTTTGAAGTGTTTTCAGCTGTTTTTATAACATGCCATTTTTTGACATTTTTGCCATACTATAGCCTTGCTTTCTTGGTCATTTTTTCGACATGCTAAATTATGGTGTTGTTGGACATTTTTGCACGTTTAAATGCTATGGCGTGTCACAGTGCGCTATTTTCTGCTGTTTTGTAGCGTTTTCAGCTGTTTTTATGACATGCCATTTTTTGACATTTTTGCCATACTATAGCCTTGCTTTCTTGGTCATTTTTTCGACATGCTAGATTACTGTTTTATTGGACATTTTTGCACGTTTAAATGCCACAGCGTGTCACAGTGCGCTATTTTATGCTGTTTTGAAGTGTTTTCAGCTGTTTTTATGACATGCCATTTTTTGACATTTTTGCCATACTATAGCCTTGCTTTCTTGGTCATTTTTTCGACATGCTAAATTATGGTGTTGTTGGACATTTTTGCACGTTTAAATGCTATGGCGTGTCACAGTGCACTATTTTATGCTGTTTTGAAGTGTTTTCAGCTGTTTTTATAACATGCCATTTTTTGACATTTTTGCCATACTATAGCCTTGCTTTCTTGGTCATTTTTTCAACATGCTAAATTATGATGTTGTTTGACATTTTTGCACGTTTAAATGCTATGGCGTGTCACAGTGCGCTATTTTATGCTGTTTTGAAGTGTTTTCAGCTGTTTTTATAACATGCCATTTTTTGACATTTTTGCCATACTATAGCCTTGCTTTCTTGGTCATTTTTTCGACATGCTAAATTATGATGTTGTTGGACATTTTTGCACGTTTAAATGCTATGGTGTGTCACAGTGCGCTATTTTATGCTGTTTAGAAGTGTTTTCAGCTGTTTTTATAACATGCCATTTTTTGACATTTTTGCCATACTATAGCCTTGCTTTCTTGGTCATTTTTTCAACATGCTAGATTACTGTTTTTTTGGACATTTTTGCACGTTTAAATGCTATGGCATGTCACAGTGCGCTATTTTCTGCTGTTTTGAAGTGTTTTCAGCTGTTTTCATAACATGCCATTTTTTGACATTTTTGCCATACTATAGCCTTGCTTTCTTGGTCATTTTTTCGACATGCTAGATTACTGTTTTATTGGACATTTTTGCACGTTTAAATGCTATGGCGTGTCACAGTGCGCTATTTTCTGCTGTTTTGAAGTGTTTTCAGCTGTTTTTATGACATGCCATTTTTTGACATTTTTGCCATACTATAGCCTTGCTTTCTTGGTCATTTTTTCGACATGCTAGATTACTGTTTTATTGGACATTTTTGCACGTTTAAATGCTATGGCGTGTCTCAGTGCGCTATTTTATGCTGTTTTGAAGCGTTTTCAGCTGTTTTTATGACATGCCATTTTTTGACATTTTTGCCATACTATAGCCTTGCTTTCTTGGTCATTTTTTCGACATGCTAAATTATGATGTTGTTGGACATTTTTGCACGTTTAAATGCTATGGCGTGTCTCAGTGCGCTATTTTATGCTGTTTTGAAGTGTTTTCAGCTGTTTTTATGACATGCCATTTTTTGACATTTTTGCCATACTATAGCCTTGCTTTCCTGGTCATTTTTTTGACATGCTAAATTATGATGTTGTTGGACATTTTTGCACGTTTAAATGCTATGGCGTGTCACAGTGCGCTATTTTATGCTGTTTAGAAGTGTTTTCAGCTGTTTTTATAACATGCCATTTTTGACATTTTGCCATACTATAGCCTTGCTTTCTTGGTCATTTTTTCGACATGCTAGATTACTGTTTTATTGGACATTTTTGCACGTTTAAATGCTATGGCATGTCACAGTGCGCTATTTTCTGCTGTTTTGAAGTGTTTTCAGCTGTTTTTATAACATGCCATTTTTTGACATTTTTTCCATACTATAGCCTTGCTTTCTTGGTCATTTTTTCGACATGCTAGATTACTGTTTTATTGGACAGTTTTGCACGTTTAAATGCTATGGCGTGTCACAGTGCGCTATTTTCTGCTGTTTTGAAGTGTTTTCAGCTGTTTTTATAACATGCCATTTTGTGACATTTTGCCATACTATAGCCTTGCTTTCTTGGTCATTTTTCGACATGCTAGATTACTGTTTTATTGGACATTTTGCACGTTTAAATGCTATGGCGTGTCACAGTGCGCTATTTTCTGCTGTTTTGAAGTGTTTTCAGCTGTTTTTATAACATGCCATTTTTTGACATTTTTGCCATACTATAGCCTTGCTTTCTTGGTCATTTTTTCGACATGCTAGATTACTGTTTTATTGGACATTTTTGCACGTTTAAATGCTATGGCGTGTCACAGTGCGCTATTTTCTGCTGTTTTGAAGTGTTTTCAGCTGTTTTTATAACATGCCATTTTTGACATTTTGCCATACTATAGCCTTGCTTTCTTGGTCATTTTTTCGACATGCTAGATTACTGTTTTATTGGACATTTTTGCACGTTTAAATGCTATGGCATGTCACAGTGCGCTTATTTTCTGCTGTTTTGAAGTGTTTTCAGCTGTTTTATAACATGCCATTTTTGACATTTTGCCATACTATAGCCTTGCTTTCTTGGTCATTTTTTCGACATGCTAGATTACTGTTTTTTGGACATTTTGCATGTTTAAATGCTATGGCGTGTCACAGTGCGCTATTTTATACTGTTTTGAAGTGTTTTCAGCTGTTTTTATAACATGCCATTTTTTGACATTTTTGCCATACTATAGCTTTGCTTTCTTGGTCATTTTTTCGACATGCTAGATTACTGTTTTATTGGACATTTTTGCACGTTTAAATGCTATGGCGTGTCTCAGTGCGCTATTTTATGCTGTTTTGACGCGTTTTTCAGCTGTTTTTATGACATGCCATTTTTTGACATTTTGCCATACTATAGCCTTGCTTTCTTGGTCATTTTTTCGACATGCTAAATTATGATGTTGTTGGACATTTTGCACGTTTAAATGCTATGGCGTGTCTCAGTGCGCTATTTTATGCTGTTTTGAAGTGTTTTCAGCTGTTTTATAACATGCCATTTTTTGACATTTTTGCCATACTATAGCCTTGCTTTCTTGGTCATTTTTTCGACATGCTAGATTACTGTTTTATTGGACATTTTTGCACGTTTAAATGCTATGGCGTGTCACAGTGCGCTATTTTCTGCTGTTTTGAAGTGTTTTCAGCTGTTTTTATGACATGCAATTTTTTGACATTTTGCCATACTATAGCCTTGCTTTCTTGGTCATTTTTCGACTTGCTAGATTACTGTTTTATTGGACATTTTTGCACGTTTAAATGCTATGGCGTGTCTCAGTGCGCTATTTTATGCTGTTTTGAAGCGTTTTCAGCTGTTTTTATGACATGCCATTTTTTGACATTTTTGCCATACTATAGCCTTGCTTTCTTGGTCATTTTTTCGACATGCTAAATTATGATGTTGTTGGACATTTTTGCACGTTTAAATGCCATGGCGTGTCACAGTGCGCTATTTTATGCTGTTTTGAAGTGTTTTCAGCTGTTTTTATAACATGCCATTTTTTGACATTTTTGCCATACTATAGCCTTGCTTTCTTGGTCATTTTTTCGACATGCTAGATTACTGTTTTTTTGGACATTTTTGCACGTTTAAATGCTATGGCGTGTCACAGTGCGCTATTTTATGCTGTTTTGAAGTGTTTTCAGCTGTTTTTATAACATGCCATTTTTTGACATTTTTGCCATACTATAGCCTTGCTTTCTTGGTCATTTTTTCGACATGCTAGATTACTGTTTTATTGGACATTTTTGCACGTTTAAATGCTATGGCGTGTCACAGTGCGCTATTTTCTGCTGTTTTGAAGTGTTTTCAGCTGTTTTTATGACATGCCATTTTTTGACATTTTTGCCATACTATAGCCTTGCTTTCTTGGTCATTTTTTTGACTTGCTAGATTACTGGTTTTTTTGGACATTTTTGCACGTTTAAATGCTATGGCGTGTCACAGTGCGCTATTTTCTGCTGTTTTGAAGCGTTTTCAGCTGTTTTTATAACATGCCATTTTTTGACATTTTTGCCATACTATAGCCTTGCTTTCTTGGTCATTTTTCGCCATGCTAAATTCTGATGTTGTTGGACATTTTTGCACGTTTAAATGCTATGGCGTGTCACAGTGCGCTATTTTATGCTGTTTTGAAGTGTTTTCAGCTGTTTTTATGACATGCCATTTTTTGACATTTTTGCCATACTATAGCCTTGCTTTCCTGGTCATTTTTTTGACATGCTAAATTATGATGTTGTTGGACATTTTTGCACGTTTAAATGCTATGGCGTGTCACAGTGCGCTATTTTATGCTGTTTAGAAGTGTTTTCAGCTGTTTTTATAACATGCCATTTTTGACATTTTGCCATACTATAGCCTTGCTTTCTTGGTCATTTTTTCGACATGCTAGATTACTGTTTTATTGGACATTTTTGCACGTTTAAATGCTATGGCATGTCACAGTGCGCTATTTTCTGCTGTTTTGAAGTGTTTTCAGCTGTTTTTATAACATGCCATTTTGTGACATTTTTGCCATACTATAGCCTTGCTTTCTTGGTCATTTTTTCGACATGCTAGATTACTGTTTTATTGGACATTTTTGCACGTTTAAATGCTATGGCGTGTCACAGTGCGCTATTTTCTGCTGTTTTGAAGTGTTTTCAGCTGTTTTATAACATGCCATTTTTTGACATTTTTGCCATACTATAGCCTTGCTTTCTTGGTCATTTTTTCGACATGCTAGATTACTGTTTTTTTGGACATTTTTGCACGTTTAAATGCTATGGCGTGTCACAGTGCGCTATTTTCTGCTGTTTTGAAGTGTTTTCAGCTGTTTTTATAACATGCCATTTTTTGACATTTTTGCCATACTATAGCCTTGCTTTCTTGGTCATTTTTTCGACATGCTAGATTACTGTTTTTTTGGACATTTTTGCACGTTTAAATGCTATGGCGTGTCACAGTGCGCTATTTTCTGCTGTTTTGAAGTGTTTTCAGCTGTTTTTATAACATGCCATTTTTTGACATTTTTGCCATACTATAGCCTTGCTTTCTTGGTCATTTTTTCGACATGCTAGATTACTGTTTTTTTGGACATTTTTGCATGTTTAAATGCTATGGCGTGTCACAGTGCGCTATTTTCTGCTGTTTTGAAGTGTTTTCAGCTGTTTTTATAACATGCCATTTTTTGACATTTTTGCCATACTATAGCTTTGCTTTCTTGGTCATTTTTTCGACATGCTAGATTACTGTTTTATTGGACATTTTGCACGTTTAAATGCTATGGCGTGTCTCAGTGCGCTATTTTATGCTGTTTTGAAGCGTTTTCAGCTGTTTTTATGACATGCCATTTTTTGACATTTTTGCCATACTATAGCCTTGCTTTCTTGGTCATTTTTTCGACATGCTAAATTATGGTGTTGTTGGACATTTTTGCACGTTTAAATGCTATGGCGTGTCTCAGTGCGCTATTTTATGCTGTTTTGAAGTGTTTTCAGCTGTTTTTATAACATGCCATTTTTTGACATTTTTGCCATACTATAGCCTTGCTTTCTTGGTCATTTTTTCGACATGCTAGATTACTGTTTTATTGGACATTTTTGCACGTTTAAATGCTATGGCGTGTCACAGTGCGCTATTTTCTGCTGTTTTGAAGTGTTTTCAGCTGTTTTTATGACATGCCATTTTTTGACATTTTTGCCATACTATAGCCTTGCTTTCTTGGTCATTTTTTCGACATGCTAGATTACTGTTTTATTGGACATTTTTGCACGTTTAAATGCTATGGCGTGTCTCAGTGCGCTATTTTATGCTGTTTTGAAGCGTTTTCAGCTGTTTTATGACATGCCATTTTTGACATTTTGCCATACTATAGCCTTGCTTTCTTGGTCATTTTTTCGACATGCTAAATTATGATGTTGTTGGACATTTTTGCACGTTTAAATGCCATGGCGTGTCACAGTGCGCTATTTTATGCTGTTTAGAAGTGTTTTCAGCTGTTTTTATAACATGCCATTTTTTGACATTTTTGCCATACTATAGCCTTGCTTTCTTGGTCATTTTTTCGACATGCTAGATTACTGTTTTTTTGGACATTTTTGCACGTTTAAATGCTATGGCGTGTCACAGTGCGCTATTTTATGCTGTTTTGAAGTGTTTTCAGCTGTTTTTATAACATGCCATTTTTTGACATTTTTGCCATACTATAGCCTTGCTTTCTTGGTCATTTTTTCGACATGCTAGATTACTGTTTTTTTGGACATTTTTGCACATTTAAATGCTATGGCGTGTCACAGTGCGCTATTTTATACTGTTTTGAAGTGTTTTCAGCTGTTTTTATGACATGCCATTTTTGACATTTTTACCATACTATAGCCTTGCTTTCTTGGTCATTTTTTTGACTTGCTAGATTACTGTTTTTTTGGACATTTTTGCACGTTTAAATGCTATGGCGTGTCACAGTGCGCTATTTTCTGCTGTTTTGAAGCGTTTTCAGCTGTTTTTATAACATGCCATTTTTTGACATTTTTGCCATACTATAGCCTTGCTTTCTTGGTCATTTTTTCGACATGCTAAATTATGATGTTGTTGGACATTTTTGCACGTTTAAATGCTATGGCGTGTCTCAGTGCGCTATTTTATGCTGTTTTGAAGTGTTTTCAGCTGTTTTTATAACATGCCATTTTTTGACATTTTTGCCATACTATAGCCTTGCTTTCTTGGTCATTTTTTCGACATGCTAGATTACTGTTTTTTTGGACATTTTTGCACGTTTAAATGCTATGGCATGTCACAGTGCGCTATTTTATGCTGTTTTGAAGTGTTTTCAGCTGTTTTTATGACATGCCATTTTTTGACATTTTTGCCATACTATAGCCTTGCTTTCCTGGTCATTTTTTTGACATGCTAAATTATGATGTTGTTGGACATTTTTGCACGTTTAAATGCCATGGCGTGTCACAGTGCGCTATTTTATGCTGTTTTGAAGTGTTTTCAGCTGTTTTTATAACATGCCATTTTTTGACATTTTTGCCATACTATAGCCTTGCTTTCTTGGTCATTTTTTCAACATGCTAGATTACTGTTTTTTTGGACATTTTTGCACGTTTAAATGCTATGGCGTGTCACAGTGCGCTATTTTCTGCTGTTTTGAAGTGTTTTCAGCTGTTTTTATAACATGCCATTTTTTGACATTTTTGCCATACTATAGCCTTGCTTTCTTGGTCATTTTTTCGACATGCTAGATTACTGTTTTATTGGACATTTTTGCACGTTTAAATGCTATGGCGTGTCACAGTGCGCTATTTTCTGCTGTTTTGAAGCGTTTTCAGCTGTTTTTATGACATGCCATTTTTTGACATTTTTGCCATACTATAGCCTTGCTTTCTTGGTCATTTTTTCGACATGCTAGATTACTGTTTTATTGGACATTTTTGCACGTTTAAATGCTATGGCGTGTCACAGTGCGCTATTTTCTGCTGTTTTGAAGTGTTTTCAGCTGTTTTTATAACATGCCATTTTTTGACATTTTTGCCATACTATAGCCTTGCTTTCTTGGTCATTTTTTCGACATGCTAGATTACTGTTTCATTTGACATTTTTGCACGTTTAAATGCTATGGCGTGTCACAGTGCGCTATTTTATGCTGTTTTGAAGTGTTTTCAGCTGTTTTTATAACATGCCATTTTTTGACATTTTTGCCATACTATAGCCTTGCTTTCTTGGTCATTTTTTCGACTTGCTAGATTACTGGTTTTTTTGGACATTTTTGCACGTTTAAATGCTATGGCGTGTCACAGTGCGCTATTTTCTGCTGTTTTGAAGCGTTTTCAGCTGTTTTTATGACATGCCATTTTTGACATTTTGCCATACTATAGCCTTGCTTTCTTGGTCATTTTTTCGACATGCTAGATTACTGTTTTTTTGGCCATTTTTGCACATTTAAATGCTATGGCGTGTCTCAGTCTGCTATTTTATGCTGTTTTGAAGTGTTTTCAGCTGTTTTTATAACATGCCATTTTTTGACATTTTTGCCATACTATAGCCTTGCTTTCTTGGTCATTTTTTCGACATGCTAGATTACTGTTTTTTTTGGCCATTTTTGCACATTTAAATGCTATGGCGTGTCTCAGAATGCTATTTCATGCTGTTTCTAAGTGTTTTCAGCTGTTTTTATGACATGCCATTTTTTGACATTTTTGCCATACTATAGCCTTGCTTTCTTGGTCATTTTTTCGACATGCTAGATTACTGTTTTATTGGACATTTTTGCACATTTAAATGCTATGGCGTGTCTCAGTGCGATATTTTATGCTGTTTAGAAGCGTTTTCAGCTGTTTTTATGACATGCCATTTTTTGACATTTTTGCCATACTATAGCCTTGCTTTCTTGGTCATTTTTTCGACATGCTAGATTACTGTTTTATTTGACATTTTTGCACGTTTAAATGCTATGGCGTGTCACAGTGCGCTATTTTATGCTGTTTTGAGGTGTTTTCAGCTGTTTTTATAACATGCCATTTTTGACATTTTGCCATACTATAGCCTTGCTTTCTTGGTCATTTTTTCGACATGCTAGATTACTGTTTTTTTGGCCATTTTTGCACATTTAAATGCTATGGCGTGTCTCAGTCTGCTATTTTCTGCTGTTTTGAAGTGTTTTCAGCTGTTTTTATGACATGCCATTTTTTGACATTTTTGCCATACTATAGCCTTGCTTTCTTGGTCATTTTTTCGACATGCTAGATTACTGTTTTTTTGGCCATTTTTGCACGTTTAAATGCTATGGCGTGTCTCAGTATGCTATTTTATGCTGTTTTTAAGTGTTTTCAGCTGTTTTTATAACATGCCATTTTTTAACATTTTTGCCATACTATAGCCTTGCTTTCTTGGTCATTTTTTTGACATGCTAAATTATGGTGTTGTTGGACATTTTTGCATGTTTAAATGCTATGGCGTGTCTCCGTGCGCTATTTTATGCTGTTTTGAAGCATTTTCAGCTGTTTTTATGACATGCCATTTTTTGACATTTTTGCCATACTATAGCCTTGCTTTCCTGGTCATTTTTTCGACATGCTAGATTACTGTTTTATTGGACATTTTTGCACATTTAAATGCTATGGCGTGTCACAGTGCGCTATTTTATGCTGTTTTGAAGTGTTTTCAGCTGTTTTTACAACATGCCATTTTTTGACATTTTTGCCATACTATAGCCTTGCTTTCTTGGTCATTTTTTTGACTTGCTAGATTACTGTTTTATTGGACATTTTTGCACGTTTAAATGCTATGGCGTGTCACAGTGCGCTATTTTATGCTGTTTTGAAGTGTTTTCAGCTGTTTTTATAACACGCCATTTTTTGACATTTTTGCCATACTATAGCCTTGCTTTCTTGGTCATTTTTTCGACATGCTAGATTACTGTTTTATTTGACATTTTTGCACGTTTAAATGCTATGGCGTGTCACAGTGCGCTATTTTATGCTGTTTTGAGGTGTTTTCAGCTGTTTTTATAACATGCCATTTTTTGACATTTTTGCCATACTATAGCCTTGCTTTCTTGGTCATTTTTTCGACATGCTAGATTACTGTTTTTTTGGCCATTTTTGCACATTTAAATGCTATGGCGTGTCTCAGTCTGCTATTTTCTGCTGTTTTGAAGTGTTTTCAGCTGTTTTTATGACATGCCATTTTTTGACATTTTTGCCATACTATAGCCTTGCTTTCTTGGTCATTTTTTCTACATGCTAGATTACTGTTTTTTTGGCCATTTTTGCACGTTTAAATGCTATGGCGTGTCTCAGTATGCTATTTTATGCTGTTTTTAAGTGTTTTCAGCTGTTTTTATAACATGCCATTTTTTAACATTTTTGCCATACTATAGCCTTGCTTTCTTGGTCATTTTTTTGACATGCTAAATTATGGTGTTGTTGGACATTTTTGCATGTTTAAATGCTATGGCGTGTCTCCGTGCGCTATTTTATGCTGTTTTGAAGCATTTTCAGCTGTTTTTATGACATGCCATTTTTTGACATTTTTGCCATACTATAGCCTTGCTTTCCTGGTCATTTTTTCGACATGCTAGATTACTGTTTTTTTGGACATTTTTGCACATTTAAATGCTATGGCGTGTCACAGTGCGCTATTTTATGCTGTTTTGAAGTGTTTTCAGCTGTTTTTATAACATGCCATTTTTTGACATTTTTGCCATACTATAGCCTTGCTTTCTTGGTCATTTTTTTGACTTGCTAGATTACTGTTTTATTGGACATTTTTGCACGTTTAAATGCTATGGCGTGTCACAGTGCGCTATTTTATGCTGTTTTGAAGTGTTTTCAGCTGTTTTTATGACATGCCATTTTTTGACATTTTTGCCATACTATAGCCTTGCTTTCTTGGTCATTTTTTCGACATGGTAGATTACTGGTTTTTGGCCATTTTTGCATGTTTAAATGCTATGGCGTGTCACAGTGCGCTATTTTCTGCTGTTTTGAAGTGTTTTCAGCTGTTTTTATGACATGCCATTTGTTGACATTTTTGCCATACTATAGCCTTGCTTTCTTGGTCATTTTTTCAACATGTTAGATTATGGTGTTTTTGGACATTTTTGCACGTTTAAATGCTATGGCGTGTCTCACTCTGCTATTTTATGCTGTTTTAAGGTGTTTTCAGCTGTTTTTATGACATGCCATTTTTTGACATTTTTGCCATACTATAGCCTTGCTTTCTTGGTCATTTTTTCGACATGCTAAATTATGACTTTTTTGTCTGTTTTTTTTCCTTTTTTTGTCTTTGTATGCTATGACGCAACTATATAGGCCATAATATGTTGTTTTCAGCCGTTTTTGGGACATGTCAAAATTTGAGCTTCAGCATGCCATTTTTGGTCTTTTTTTTCGACATGCTGTTTTGATGTTTTTGGACATTTTTGGCATGGCAAGAAATCCAAAACAAAGTCCAAAACAATCGTTGTAAACTGCATATCAAAGATATGTATAGACAAGTCATGGTATAGCACGTTGAGAAAATGGCCCAAAATATCATAATATAGCATGTCAAATAAACAACCGAGAACGTCTACTACAGTATGGTGAAAAATGTCAAAGCATGACATGTCCAAAAAACAGTTGAAAACCACATACAATAGCTTGTCGAGACAAGTCATAGTATAGAATGTTGAAATAACAGTCAAAAACATCATAATATAGCATTTCTGAAACAGTAGAGTCGTTTAAAACTAGGCGCCTGGTGTTTAAAATCCGTCATCCAATTAAAAGAGACAAAAAAAATAAATAAATAAAAGTAAAGCTTAAATGAGTAACCTAAAACTAAATGAAAGTCTGTTTATAGTCGCATATCACTCAGAGATCTAAAGGGTGTCAGTGATTGGTTTATTATAGCAAGTAGAAATGGTCCAATAATATTAAAGGTTTACTTGAGCAATCTGGGGGGGGGGGTAATGTCAAGGGGGCATTTGGAAGTGCAAGTGTTAAGCGCAAGTTAAGTTAAGCATGAATTCTGGAGTTATGGCCAGATTCTAATCAGTTCATTCAGTTCAGTCCAAGTGGACATTTGCAAAATTTGGGTCAATTTGGGACTCCCTGAAGGCCTTCTTAAGATATTGTGCTCATGGATACAAGGCCACGGTAACCTTGACCTTTGACAACCTAAATCTTAACAGTTTTTCCTTGATTTCAAGTGAATCTTTGTGCCAAACATGTGGACTAACAAGTAAACACAAAATCCAAGATCACAGTTTGGAACTGACCGTTTATTTAAACTGAATAGCATATGCGTACAAAGTCTCTACAAAGCTAGAAAATATCTAACATACTTTTAGCCATGGGGGCGGGGGGGGTACAAAGCAAAGATCAGACCCTGTGCAGTACCAATAGACACACGACTAACGCTTGGATTTTCCTAAATGTACTCTCTTCTTCGCAAAATAGGATAAACATTAGAATATCAAAGATATACACAACATCTGTAATAAACATTATTGTCACCTTTATATAAAGCACCTTATCAAAAAACCCCTCAGTGCACATACAGCTGCACATGCACCAGAGCGAAAAGATTCAAGGCCATTTTGGAACTGATTACAGACAGGATTTCTGTGCCACGTGTGGTTCAGAAAAGAAGATTTTAAAAAACTTGCAAGTACAAGACAACATTAACAACACAGGAGACAGTGACTCCAAAACTAGTAACAAGCAACCTTTAGGACACGTGTATACACTGATTTTGGCGTGACTTTAGCTTGAGCACATTCTGCAGTTGATTATAACTGGACGTTACAAAATAAAGCCCTGGAGTTGTTGAGTTTAATAAAAATTTGGGGCATTTTAATAAATACATTTCCTGTGTCCTTCCCAAGTCTGTCAACCAAGATGATAAGAGGTGTCCATATTTAATAAGGTCAAATTAAAAAAATGTCTTTAAAGACAAAAACATGTTAAATGTACACTTTCTAAACCTGGTTCTGTGCAGCTCTATTTCCATTACTTTTTGCTTAGGGAATGTTCATTATAACACGGGAGGCACTTCAAATTATTTTTTAAGCACTGGGGAGGGAGGTATGTTGGGATATTAGGGGAGGGAGATTAAACATTAAATGGTTGTATTTTGTTTTGTTTTTTTTATGCTCGTAACCCTAAAATTTGGGTTTGAAAGGCATATTTTCTCCAGAATCACATCATTTAAACTGTAAATTATGTTTTACTATGGTGAAAGGAGGGTCATGGATGTTCCCCCAACCAGGAAAAATATCAGTAGCTCTTGGGAGGGATATTAAAGAAAAATGGTTTCACGCCCCAGCCAGCCCCCCAACTCTGACAAGTAAAGTACAGTCCCTTACTTTGTTTTTTTGTTGTGTTTTTACTTACATTTGTGCAATTTTACAGTGTAGCCCATGAGCTACAGGCGTTTGAAACTACTTTTTGGCAGAAGCTTGTAAGATACTCTAGCTTGTAATAAATCCATTTTCCTCTGTATTCTGTGTCAAGTGATGACTGTCTTTGGTAAGCAGGTGGTAGATAAATGTCCAGACAGAGGGTCATTATTGCAAAATCAGCTCATCTGAGGCCGTGCGTTAAGTTTTCATGTACATGTTACATGTAAGTAATCAGCTGCAAAGGTCTGGTAGCCTGCCTGTGAACAGTAAACCACTGCAGTGTGAGACAAAACTCTGTAAAAGTTGAAAGCAGGGGAATTTTGAAAGGGTTTTTCCTGACAATGATTCACCACCACGGTGTTGAAAGGATTGCGTTTTGTTGTGGACAGGTGGCTGTAAACCTAAGAGTCCCACAAGAGTCTTTCGACAAATGGAGTCAAAATATAGTGGTTCTGGATGACGGTAAATCTTAGCAAAAAGAAGGAAGACTGATGGTCGTTCTATGCCAGTCAAATCTGAGTCATCTTTAAGAGCATATGACTCCTTTCAGGTCTGGTAAAATGGTCAAAGTTGACCTTAACACACTAATTTTGCAAGTTTTTCTCTTTAGATTACTGGGTATTCTGGACACCGCATAGCATCCCAGCTGCTCGCACAGGAAAGTTTATTGTTGTATAAATCAAGTCAAATAATGTTCTTTAGTATGTTCTTTTAGGACCTCATAACAGAAACATATCCAAACAAATTGTCCTATCTGAAGTTGCAAAGATTAAAAAAAATTCAATCTTCCAATCAAAGAAACAATTGTTTTATTTGTCTGCTATCTTATCTTTACTTAACTGTAACTTTAAATTCTTCAATGGACTCTTCCTGCCATGCCTCTATCTTTGATTAGAAACTACTAGATGACAACTAAATTTAGAAAGGGCATTTTATCAGTGGCTCTTACTGGTCAGTTTGCTTGCTATCATGGGCCAAAAAAGATTGGCATTCAATTTTAGCTATGAGTCGAAGGAGGAAACAACTGATAAACTGTATAATGGACCAAAATAGTGAATGCAATAACTGCAGGAGGTTTGTGTAAAACAAGCAAGTTGGATGAATTCTGAGCATTTCCTGTTAAGATTACATCAGAGATGAGTATGTCTGATATTTCTATGATTCTATGTCTGTATTCTATGTTTTTTTTAATATTTTTTTATTTCATTTAATTTTTAATTTATATTAATTCATTTTTTTCACTGCCACCCTGATGTTTTGCAGAAAGCGAAGTCTCTGCAAATATAGCTTTTGTTTAGGTCTTCATCGTGTCCTTTTCCTGTGAGATTTTTAAAAAGAAAATAGAATGGAATAGAATAGATCTTTACGGTCCACAAAGGTCGAAAATTGTATCTTGGATATTCATCTGAACTGAGTTTTCTTCACAGAAATTGATAAAATGCTGAGAAAAAGGCCCACTGTATATTTTCTGTAAAAAGTTGTCTTACGCCCCTCAATGTAAGCTTCTGGAGACTCCTAGTGGGGGATCAGGACCCCCATGTTGGGACCCAACAGTATCTGCCTTCCTAATTTAGGATTCCTAACTTGGGAAATGCCTAAGTCAGGTCAGTTTTGTAATTACTATCCTAAGATATGACAGGATTTTTTTCCTAAATATGGTTAAAAAACATGTTTCTATAATACCAAAAATTGTAAATGTCACTCCAAAGTGAGATAAAATAGGATTTCAGACTTAGGAAGTTTCTGCAATGAGGCCCCTCTTTTAGCTATTGTAGAGCCGGGATGTTACATGATACACAAATCAAAAATGGTCTTCTTACTAGTCATAAGTTGGAGTTGTGGTTTATAACCGATACAACCAATACATGTAATACACAAATGTAAACGCATGTTGCCATAAAATGGAAAATAAAATCTGTTCCTTTAACATTCTGTGTGAAATAAGAACAATAAAGATTCTTTAAGATGGTTTACTGCCGACTTCAAATCACAACAAGAAACAGCCATTAAATCTGGATTTGGATAATAAGCCCTCAAATACTGAAAACTGGAGCATGTGATACCTAATTATGTTCAATAAAACACCTTTCTATACACCATGTACAACACCAAATTATCAGGAATTTTCTGAAACAGATTAAAAATGTCCACTGTTGAAACCAACCAAAGGCACTTCATGCTGCTGAGCATGACAGACAAACCACCAATCATCACCTGCTACAGTACACTTTATCAGCAGTTTTTGGTTTTTGATTCATAAATGACTAATTCTGACACTGTCTCATCTAACTGGAAGGAACAAGTCCTGGACTGATTAAGGGCAGCTGTCTCTTCAACAACTTTTCTTAAAATTACATTTAGTTGCCATGGCTTCTGGTCAGGGCAGTTTCAATTTAAATATGGACCTAAAATCATTTCAGGCTTGAATACATTTGTCAATATGGACACGTTAAAGTCCACCAGAGCCGTGCTGGATCTAAATCGCTTCCTTTGTGTGTAATTTAGCTGTTTGTAATTTTATCTAATTGACATCAGCCTCACTGTCCACTACTAACTCTCATACAAGCATTCAAGTGACAAAACATGGAGCAGCTTTGACCATGAAGAAGTGTCAGGGTGTGTAATGCATTAGTTACTAGGCCCAAAACAGCCCAAATCGAAATCGTAAGGATTATAGCTTTAACATGTTTATTCATTTATTTATTCAGTCTTAATGAAGAGTCACTTGTTGCACAAAAAGGTACCTGAATTTCTCAATTTCAATTATACTCTCTTATTAACATACATTTTAGATAGTGTTCCTGGAATTAAAATATAGTCTATATGCTACTATCAATAAACAATTTCCCAAAGTTTAGAAGTTATTCTTCTCTCTTTCTTTTTTTTTTTTAAAGAAAACATACAAAAAGGTAAAAATTTGATTTCTTTTCTTTGGGAACAAACCTCTTTTTTGTGCAAGAATGCAGCTCACACAATTTGCAGTGACAATCTGTACAAAAAACACCTCTATACTGTACTATATGATAATGCAGTAGTGTTATTTCCTGCTCTGGTTATTGATGATACACAGGGTCTGACCTTCAGTGTCCGTCAGTATCATGGCAGATAACACACACACTTTTGTCAACAGGGATGAATATTCAGATTTTTTTTTTTTGTCCCTGGGTTGACTTTCCCAAAAGCACATGACAGAAATACCACGTTCATTTCCATCGACAGAATAGCAAAATACAAATTTACTTTGAGAAAGAGGGCACGAAACCAATTAGCAGGAGACATGACATCTCCAGGTGATATCAGAGTCACGGTGTTCTTGGGAAAAACCACCCAGGTCGATTTCTGATGTGTTTCTATGGCTGCACTGCCACTTTGCTTTGTACGTCTAATGAACATCGGATATTCATGTTGGATTTGATGTGTGGAAATGCTCCTGTTGAAGAGGATTTGGCATCATGCCTGTTAAATAAAAAATACCCAATTATTGTGATGGTGTTTTGTGAGCAGCAGTGAAAATGCAGCCATTTTCTTCTTCAGTAAGTCGAGTTGTTTTGCTGAAAGACACTTTTGTAGAATTCAGTTCTTAGACATTTTACCTCCAATGTCACCATTAATCACAGAGCAAAAGGCCATATGTGTGCGTGAGTGTCTAAGTGTGTGTGTTATTCCTTGACAAGTCGGTAGATGTGGTGCTGAGCTCCATGCTCATTGTTAGATACCTCAAACACGCATGCCATACACAGTAGGGTCTCCTGAGTGTCTCTGTTGCTCACAACCTGGACAGACAATAAGAAAGAAAGGGAAAAAAGTTATGTTTTAAGCATTTTCAAAAGCAAATATTCATTTATTCATATAACAAACAGACAGACACACACTGACGTCCTCACCAGCAGAATAGTGAAGTTCTCCAGCACACTGTTCATCATGTATTTCTCAGGCAGGTGTTTGAGCTTGTGGATGAAGTTGATCATGTACTCGCACATCGGAGAGCGACTGATTCTGTAGACAAAGCGCCCGTTTTCAAACCGTGCGTACTCCGTCTGAGGGAGGGAGAAATCGGTTACTGTAACTACTGATAAGTGACCACTAAAAGGGAACTCCACCATTTTTTATTGCACATCAGGATAAGTTTAGTAGTCATAAGCTGATCGTTATTACAATAAATCAAATCATTGTGAGGAGTTTCGTGTAGGAATAACAATAATTTTCTTTTAACCAATGGTGTAACCATGCTGATGGAAGAATGCATGCACTCATGGACGAGCGGCTCACGCTTGTAAAAATGTAAGATTTAAACAATAGCTCCGCTTGACTGAAACCTTGTGAACCTGTGAGATAGTTTAGTGTGTGTTAGATGAGCTAACAGTAGATGCACCCTTCCTCCTGCACGGTGATACATTTGGCTGGTTTAGTTTGGTGGAAAGAAAATAGCTCCTACGTAAAATTGCTTACAAGAAGATCTGAGGGAAAAAAAGAGGAAAAATATGTATTTTTGAGGTGGACTGTCCCTCCAATGCTTGACTTTGTGTGTTTCCAATGCATTTGTTCAACCCTAGTGTCTACCAGTATTTAATTTAATGACTGCACAAAATGCACAACTTTCTGTGAGCCAGTTAAGAAGGGAAAATGTTAAACCTTTGATGAAATGGCTTCAGGTTTTTTCATTTTTTGGTTAAATCCAGCACAGCATGTCCATCCAAACATCCTGCATAACTACTGTTAACAATAGTGCACCACAACAACTTGACTCCATCCTCACCTCCACCTTCTCGACCACCTGCTTTCCGAAGGAGCAGACCTTGGTGGAGCAGGTGATGGTCATGTTCTCTGAGCTCTCATATTGGCTGGTGACACCGTAGAAGGCTGCTGGGTCGTCCTGCACATTATAACTCAGGTCCGCCTGGCAACCGCAGAGCAAAAAAAATTACCACCTGCTCCATTTATGGCAGTACGAACGTCACTGATCACAAAAAACATCCATCCACACTTTGAGAGACATGAGAACAAATGTGAGAAGGAGCACTGCCTGCTTTCTGAATGGACGACAGCGCCCTCTGCTGGCAGCTCAGCCACAGCTGCTCAAACTGCACAGAGTGGAGCATCTGGATGAGACTGACTGAGGAGCACAACGATGTGCTGGGCTGGGCTTAAAATCTGAAATGGTCTGAAACCTTGCATATGCTGTTTCTGATCACTTTTTATCTGAGTATTTGCTGCACAGTCATTTTTAGGAGCAGCGGCCCACAGTCGGTCAGAGGTCAGTCAGTACCAGCTCATGCTGTGCAGCCAAATGTTGTGCCTCATGCAAGAAGCTACATATAAACAAATGTTCTCTTATTTTTGTTCTGTCGTGATTTGTTCTTATTTTGTTTTTGATATCTGGGGTTCACCAGCGTTTTCTTATTTTTGCTTTTTTCTTAGGTAGGAGAACATTTTACGACTGATTGAGACAATTCGTAATTCAGTCAGTAAATTTTGTCCAATACAAGTAAACATATGTTTTCAATTTGCATCATCAGATTTAAAATTTTTACAAAACTTCTAATGGTTGGATATTAAAATTGTGAGCTTAAGAAATATACTTTACTTGGTCTGTTGATCCCAATTAATATCAGTGACTGTCTCTCTGCTCAGCAGTGGTGGAGTTGAACTGAATACTCAAGTACTACACTTTCTGCTCCACTACACGACACACTACACAGAGGAACTGCAATTATTTCAGAACTTAATTTACTGAAGTTACTTTACAAATGAAGACTGGTGTGTGCACAAACCATACCAAAATATACAAGGGCAGCTGAAATGTTGAGTCGGTTGATTAGATAATGATTTGGTAACTTTCACATCCATTGTATTGTGTTGGAGGCAAAAATCTCAAAGCCTCCAAAGCTTGACAGATTTAATAAATACTTATGGGAATATCTTTTTCATGACTGATTCTTTTTTTATTATTATTTTCATTTGGGTGAAGCAACCTTTAAACTTAATTTTCAGTGCTATCAACAAAATTCTCTTCACCCTCTTTGTGTTGAGCAGAAATCTCAGTTTTGTTGTGCAGTAATTTGGGCGATTTGACCCAAAAATGTCTTAATATCCAAACCAACTTTGTTAGTGCTTAATGTAACCTTTACAGAAATAAATTACACAAACAATGAGACACTGACCTACTTTCCAAAAACACTGAAAGATACAACAGGACGGAGAACAATATTCTTCTGTAACTTTATGTCCTTTGAGCGGTTTAATCAGAGCAGTGAGAACGTGCTGCACCTGGATTACAGGCTGAGAGAAGAGGAGAAGGGTTTGTACTACTTGTAATGAGTTCTCTAAGGAGCGCTATGTGTCTCAGGGCGGAGAACGAACACACGCTCACACACCATATGCTAAGTCATCCACTTGTATATTCACACACACTCCCACACACACAAACATCAGACTGTGCTCTATTAAAGCAGCAGATTATCAGAAACATGCTCCATTGTGGTACATCAGAGAGCTTTTTAATTAAATTCAGAAGGAAGGCTCTCTACATGACACACACACACAAACACACTCTATTTTGTTTGTTGTCATGCTACAAGCTCATCTCATCTCATCTCTTCTACATTGATTTTATACTGAACCCACTTCAGCAGCCCGCAGGCTTCTGTCCTCCCCTGCATGACACTACGACAACCTCAAAGCCACATTTAATTCACCCTGTCCGGTATTTTGATAATAAACCCACCGTTGCCCAAACAGAGATCATCCAATGAAAGCTTGGGAACCAGAACTAGGCACGACAGGCCTGTCAGGCTTTGGATTTCTCCACATGCTGAATGGTATGCTCATAGACCGTATTTAGGGTATACAGTACGGGGCTTTAGAAAAGGTGATGCCTTTCAAACGGTTGGTGATGTCATTTTTAGAAGATGGACTCTCTCGCCAAATCACACAAGCAAACGTATAAGGACAGATTGAACAATGTATGCAGTAACATGAGCTGCACTTGTTAGCATGTCCGGCTAAGTAATTTACCACAAGTCAAGGAGAATTTCCTACACTATTTTGTGGGGTTACAGGATACATTAAAAAAAAAATTAGCGGACTTGTGTCCCTTGCACTTTTTTTTTTTTTAGATAAAAGTATTCTCCTCTTCTTTTAACAGTCCAAAAACTAACCTTATTTAAAAAGAAAAGACAAAACAGCCCCATAGGGTATACTGTAAATCAAATTTAATTTTTGATAAATCTCCAAAAAGTATGAAGAGATTTTAAAAAATAAATTTTTGTTTTTGCATAATTTGTTACATATAAAGGTGGGAAAAAATTACTCCATGCTTTATTGCACCTATTGCACCACTTTTGTCTTTTTTTCTTATTTAATGTGATGGCCTGAACCATCATAAATAATCTTGAGGAAAAAAAAACTTTCTTTTAAAAAGGCTGTTAAAAATTGTGAAACTGCTGCCTATGATAACTTTTGCATTAAAAAGCCTCTCTGCTCTAATTTTATAATACATACATATTTTGGGAATTCATATTGTTTTGAGGTGTAGGGCAGATACCAGGGCCCTAATACTGCAAATTTGTACTTAATCCAAGCAGTGAGTGAAAAAATACACAAGATTAAGATGACACCCCTGCCATCTCCAGATGGGTTTTATTCTGCAATTTTTTTGCCTATAGGCTGAGTGAATATATTTATGAATTTGATCACTTTTTGCTATATTTTTCTGTAAAAAATCTGCCCCTGAAAGTAAGAGTTGTCATTTCATTCAGCAAACTGACCATCGCCGGTTAAAATGAGAAGCTGCTTTTGTCTACGTCTGACATCAAGGACGCTTTTTTTTCCAGAGATTACTGTGAATTTTGGGTGGTAAATTTTACCACCATTATCAATGGAAACTGCATATGTTTGACAGGCATAGAACAGTGACTTTGGGGATTGAAGTCCCAGACCAATTTGGAAGATCATAACAAAATCATTCCTGTCACAGGCCACCCACTCGAGACCCGGTTTGAAATTAGTCTGAGACTCTTTTGAGACTATCCAATTAGTGTGAGTTCATCAAAAGTCTGATGGAAAAAAAACCACTCAGTTTTAGCAAAGAAATCACCAAATGTGTGATGTTCTGTTGCCGGGATTTTTGAAAGTCCTCTGGTGTACTGCAGCTCTCAGAAAGAACAGTAAAGTGAGACACACACACACACACACACATACACACACATACAGGTGGAAACAGAACAACCTGTGAGTCAGGAGGCGAGCAGGTGTTCAAACAAAGCGACTGTGCTTTCATCAACCCACCACCTCCATTTCCCAGGTGGAAAGACAGAAAACACATACACACACAAAGACATGGCACTGGGTGGAAAAATACAGGGAAAAAAAGTGGGGTACATACTAACAATGCTCACTGATGACCAAACATTTCAAAAACAATATTAAGAAAACAATCAGCCAGCGTGTGAAAGATATGACATGAAATTTGCAGGCGCTATTCGAGGCCTTATTTATTTCAAATGGATCAAAGCTGGTATAAAGGGGAGAAAAACAGGAAGACGGTTCGCGTTTGTGTGCTCACCCAGAACTTGATCAGGTAGAAAGCGTTTTGCGGGCCTTTTCCGAACAGCTCCTTGAGGCCGCCCTTCTTTTCTGGGAACTTGTCGTAGATCTGCCTGATGTCCACACACTCCAGCAGGGGGTCGCTGTAGCTCGGGCTGCTCTGGCTGATGTTCACAAACAGGTGCTTGTTGTACTAATGGGGAGGGAAAACTCTGAATTAGTTAAGAAAAGATACAGAGAAAGAGTAGACAAAACAACAAAACGCTTACAAGGTCCAAATTCATGAGTTCTTAAACATGGTTTCTTGCACTTTCCATAAGAAAATTTTACTTGTCAAGAGACCATGCAGGTTGCTGTGAGATTACTGTGTCTCTACATCTCAGAAATTAAAGGGGTGCCATGAACTTTTTCACCAGTAGTGGTTCGATGGAGCAATGTTTATATGTACATATATATGTGTGTGTGTGTGTATATATATATATATATATATATATATATATATATACACATATATATATATACACACATATACATATACATATACATATATTTATATAGGCATGTATACATGTTGTTTTGTATCTTGTACTCAGGGCTTGGCATTAGTAAACTCCACCTGCCAAATGTGGGTAAAATTCTTCAATGGCGTGTAACACTGCCACTTTGGCAGGTAGCGTATATAAATTTTGTAACTGTTTGTTTATTTGTGTCAAAACGTCCCAATCTGGGGCTCAAGGTCTGGTGCACGCAGCTGTACCAAAATAAGCTACATAGTATATTGACTGATAAACATAATACAGAACCAACTTCACAAGCTTAAGCTGTCTAACATTAGCAACATATGCTAAGGTTCGCACAATAAGCACATTAGTGTGCGAGTCAGTCACACTACGCCGCGTGCAAATGAAATTGCAGAGCCTAAAGACCTGCCTGCTCCAGTCAGATACAACAGCAATGGAGAAGGAGTTGTATATATGACAGTGTTTCAGCATTGCTCCACTAGCACAAACAAAGGTGTGCAAAATTAATACATGTTCATGCCTATAGTTTTACACCATTCCACGAATAAAAATGTAGTAAAATGTAGTAATGCACCACAAAGAATACACACAGTGTGAAAGTCTCAGTGTTAACCAAGCAGCAGCTTCCACTAACTTGGAGACTAAAGAAACTGCAGTTCCTTAAATGGCCACTAGAGGCAGAGGCAAGTCAATCCTCACAGACCCCCCACCTTAAAATGCACAACTTCACCACAGAAATAAACATGTTCACAGCCTGGTACAAAAAACCTGTTTGGTCTTTTAAAGCCTCTTATAACTCAACCTTTTACATTTTTAAAGACTTTTTTATTAAGTTATGCATTATTGGGGCTGTTTTGAGTGACAGGCTGCCTGCCGACAGTGTCCCCGCCCTCATCCACAGATTTATCCTCTTGCCCAAAGGTGGTCACTTCTATCTTCTAAGTATCATTAACTGCAGGAACATAACTAATAGGAATGGTAACCAAAACTACAAAACCAGGTTTAGGGCTGATTGATTTATTATTTTCATGCAGAAATTGTATTTTTTTAAATTGCAAGAGCTGCATTAATAACAATATATTAAAGAAAAGCTGTAGATTGAGACATCAAAGTCAATTTGGATACTCATTATGACTTACTTGACTAATAAAACACTAACATGACACACACACCTGCTGACAACAGAGTCTATTTCAAAGTCAACATAAAACAGTTCGAGGTTTTTAACTGTCCAAACAGTTGCTACAAGATGAATGCCAGCTGTCTGTGAGCCCAAGGTAGAAAAATGACAGCGAGTCCACAGTGTGGCAGGATGACAGATAGACTGAGCAGACAGAGAGATAGAGCTTTACAAAGGTTATTCATACTAGGATGCACACAAAGGGCTTTAACGCTGTTCTCTGCTGCGGGGTTATCTGTCATCTCTGTTTATGGGACAATAGGGAGTGCTTATTGTAGACTGATGCTGTGTGTGTGTGTGTGTGTGTGTGTGTGTGTGTGTGTGTGTGTGTGTGTGTGTGTGTGTGTGTGTGTGTGTGTGTGTGTGTGTGTGTGTGTGTGTGTGTGTGTGTGTGTGTGTGTACACTCACTGCCTCCTGGTCCCTCTGTGTCTCCAGGAAAGATGAAAACTCTACCAGTCGTAGTTTGGTGGTGCCGATGGAGCGACCCTGCCACGCTGGCTCTCTGTGTGTTTGGGCTGCAGTGGGAGGCTCGTAGCCTAGACAACACACACACCACACAGTGTGCTTAACCTCACATCACCACTGCCATCATGTACAATCCTGCTGTTTAACAGGGTTAGCAGTAATGCTAGCATTATTCTTTGCCAGAAATGTGTAAAATTTCTGCCATTATTGGAGTCTCGTGGACAAAGCCTGACTGAGGTGAGGGTGCAAGCACTGAAAAGCAGTTAACAAAAGTAGATGTAAAGGGGTAACAATGATACAGTGACAGAGTGAATTCTCACGGGTGCTCGACTCATACTCTCCATTTACAAAAGCCTCCCTCCTCTTGTCATTTAGCCTCATGCTTTTGCAACTGACAGCTGCCATCACCCACTTCAGGTAAAATGGACAACCCTGCGGAGACCTTGATGAGTTGTTATAACTTCATTGTGAACAATGCAGGCCAGTCAAGTGAAGAGTTGCTTTCTTTATCCCTGAAACGTAGCTTTTGCTCACTCAAATACCACCAAAATTAGTGCATGTACATGCCTTTTTTCTTTTTTAAACACAGGTGAACCTGCTAAATATGTTCTTTCTGGTTTCCCCCTGGTTTTTGCACCTAATTTTAAAATTTTCGGAGCATTTCGACCAACCAACTGGAACCAAAAAATATCAGGTTTTCGTTGACCTAAAGTGTGAACCGTGACAACATCGGTGAGCGTGTCATATTCTACAGATTGGAAAGAGAGAATAGAGAAGTCAAGTGAGAAACTGTCAGAAAAAACGAGCCTGCAATGGTCTTATTAATAGTTGGTTTGTGCTTTGTTTTGAGTAAAGACAATAAACTGTGACAGCAGAGCAGAAGTTTGCTTATTAATCAATTTAATAAGGAATTTTACTGCTGTTTACTTCTGTTGTGCACCGTGCAACGCCCTACATTGATTACACATCCTTTAGTATAACTCACATTTTTACATTTTATTAAGGCTTAAATTTAAGCGTAAATTAAGGGTGTCAGTTTCACCCTTCGCTACTCCACAGCTTCACTCTATCGTCTCAATATAGTAACTTCTGGCTCCAAAAATCCAAGATGGCAACAGCCAAAATACCAAACTCATGGCTTCAAACAGGAGTAAAGGTAGCTACTTTTATACAGTCTAAGGATAAAACTCACAACTATATTATTTCTTATTATTATTATTATTTCTTATTATATCTTATTATTTTTTCTATATTATAGTTTTTGATAACTACAATTTTAACAAAGTAAAACCAAGGACATAAACGCTAATTTCTTGTCATTTCTGTTTAACATTATGGTTTTAGAGCAGATCTTGTAAGACGTAAGGCAAACTTATCCATTGCAAGTGATGTAAGAAAAGTTGCACTGGAACCGTTTCTCTTTTGACCTCTTCACAAGATAAACATCAGATCGCACTGTTCGAGATCCAGGTGCCCAGACAGAGTCAAAAACCACCCTGTAGAGAGACATTGGCCTAAATGGCAGGAGAGACTGCCTGTTCTTTTGACAGAAAGAAGATGATTGCCCCATAGTCTCTCTCACCTGAGATTGTGGTGGTCCCCGCTGTCTGCACGGAGTAGGCTTGCTGAGAGAACGGCTTGATACTGAAAGAAAAAGAGAAACAGACAGACAGACAGAAGAGCATTAAAAAAGCTGAAAGAAGAAGAGACACAGTAGGACCATACACACTGTACCTACAATCTACAGAAAGGAATTCTGTTCAGAGGCTTTTCTGAACAGTAGCAGGAGCACAGAGGTCAAGAGTGTCTCTGAGTTCAGTAAAAGCCAAACCAGCCCCATTTACTACCATTATCATCATCACCACATGGTCATGTAACAGCAGCGAAAGGGGGTTTGAACTTGTAGCACAATGACATGTGAACAGGCACTGATGAAAGATATGGAAACAGCAGGACGGCAGGGTTTAGCATCCAAGTTCACCCAAGTTGAAACTGCATAGTTTTTCATATATTCGACAAACTTAGTCCGTATTTAGCAGGTGGAGGAAAGACAGATTCCAAGCATTAATCATGTGAATCAGAAAAAATAAAATAAACAAATAAAATAACACTTAGGGCTTCTTAAATACCAGCGGATGATCATGTCTTATGGATGTATGTACAGAGACGGGGGTGAATATTTTGAGATTTATAAATGAGTGGGGTTTTTTTTAAATTTCTGTCAACTACTACAAAGAATATCTATATCATATATATATCTTAAATAACAGTAATTAAGCTAGATGAGTGTATGAGGTGTACGACGTGAATGCCACTTACTCTTCTGAGGCGGAGCTAGACTGTCCTCCAGGAATCATCCCCTGCCACAGCTGAAAATAAACACACACACACACACACACACACATTAATACAATAGACTGAGGGTGGAAACCAGGGCAGCAATACAATGTGTGTGTTGCTATGTTTGCACCAGGTTTTCAGTCTGAGCATATGTGGCCACAGGATTGCACAAAAAATAGATTTATTTATATTTATGTCCTTGTATTTCCTGTATGGATTAGGCTCCCTTCAGGGACACATTTCACAGTATAGACCAGTTTACAACTTGTCCAATTGGGGACCTCAGTTGTGAAAAAGCTGATTTTTGGGTCAATAGTTTAGGTTAGGTTTGGGTTGAAATGCAGCACTCTATTTAGTATAACAAGAAGCACAGGCACACGAGGAGAGCACCGGACGGAGAGAGAGGAGAGTCGGCATCAGGGCGAGGCTGACCTAACTTGGACTGAGAGCTGATCCTCTACCAAGCCTTCTTCTTTTTAAAATAATTCAAAAAAAGCAAAAGCAAATTTCTCTTTTTAATCAAAAAAGAAAGAACACTGAAAGATAATAAATAATGTGAAAAAAATTTATAAATATAAGATAAGTAAAATAAAATAAAACTATGGGCATGTTACAAATGAAAATTAGCACTAAAATGTGTAAAACACACAAACACACCATGGGTTAGTAAAAAAAGAAATACAGGATGTAAGTGTAAAAATATTAAAACCACACACACATAGGTAATCATAGGTAATTAAATAAAGAGTATTACATTTTTTGGGGGGAGGACAATATTTACAAGTGAAATAAAAGGCCATAAAACATTTCCTCAGAAATTAATCAATGTCACTAAATATGATTTCTTCTGCAGGTGGCATTTTTCTTTTTTCAACATAAACCTGTCAAGTTATATAGGTGCGTATTTAAGTGCAAGCAGAACTATTATCAAAAGGCAAACAGTAAACCTAATTGTTTAAATGCACTTCATAAAGGAACAATGAGGTTAAGGTCGGGGTCGTGGTTAGGGTTTGTGGGTCAGGGATAAGCAAACAGTGGTCATGGTTTGGGTGAGTCTCCAGGACATTAATGTAAGTTTTTTTTAAATTTCCCCCTTTGTCTTTGTGTGTGTGTGTGTGTGTGTGTGTGTGTGTGTGTGTGTGTGTGTGTGTGTGTGTGTGTGTGTGTGTTACCTGTGCATTGCTGGGGAAGCTGGCCCGTACTATTCCAGGCAGGAGCTTGCTGTGTATAGCGGTGGCTGAGACGATCTGAGCCGAGGACATGGTGGAGATGCTCTGCAGAGCCTTCTCCTTGGCATTCTGGTCCTGCACGTCAACAAAAAAAACCCCACTCATTATTACCTCCATCGTCATCAAAATGAACACACTTTACATTCATATCCTACGTGATTTAAACCAAAAGCAAAAGCAAACATCGGGCACCAAACTGACTCACGAAAAGCAGAATATTCCAAAAACTAAGAAGAACAATTAGAATTATTATGAGTGATGAAATTCTC